>NC_139939.1:27444485-27509485 GCF_963454915.1 Gymnoscopelus microlampas
TTTTATACTTTTTAAGCCCTTTTTATCACACGTAACATTTGTTAAATATTTGATTTACTTACGCTACACTAATGGCAGAATATTCAACTTGCTAGAGTGGAGCCACATGTGAACATCAAACACATGGGTCCTCCTGACTGTGGTTATCTAAGCTGTGCAATTTATAGTTTTGGAGTTTGAACCCATGTGCCCCAACATACAGTACCAACTGCCAATAGTTGTCCTGCAATTCAAGTCCTGCAACGAGCCGGCTACCCACGGATTTCCAACGGGCACCCGGGTTTGACGGGTGAAAACGGGTGAAAAATATACTTTTATAAGTTCACAGGGACGGGGACTGGCGTTTTTATGTGTGAAAAAGTTAAAATGCTGTATTCTTATCATTGTTATAGAGCAGTGTTTCTCCACCTGTTTTGGGCAAATGGCCCCTATCCAATATCCAGGTCCCTTACCACTCCCCACACTTAATTTGCTCCTCACCACCTATAAGGTACTCCACAACCTGGCTCACCCCTACCTCTCTGACCTCCTCAAGCCACATGTCCCGTCCCGTTCCCTCAGGTGCAGTGATGTCGGCCTCCTGGAGGTCTCAAGACCAGTCTCCAAACCTGGGGCGACAGGGCCTTTTCTGTGGCTGCCCCCTCCCTCTCGAATGCATTCCCCAAACATATCAGAAATGCCCCCTCCCTCCCCTACCTTCAAAACCGCCCTGAAAACCCACCTGTTCAGAATTGCCTTTCCGAGTTGACTTTGTTTCAACTCTTGTTTTTAGTGTTGTATTGCTTTTAATTCTTATCTTACTTATATCTTAGGTTTTTTTTCCAATAAAGTTTTCGGCTCTGCAGTTCTGGACACCGGATCTCCACGTGCCTACATAGTGTATGGGCATATCGGTTGGATCGGCGGTTCTGAACAACCGCCGATCTGGCCAACTTCATGCCGGGCATGCCGCACAACCTCAGGTCCTCGGCAATACACGTCATGTGCCAAATTTAAATCGATTGGTCGGTTGGTTCTCAAGCACTGAGGTATATACAAAAAGGACAGTTACACACACGCACACATGCAGAGATTTGCATAATTTATAGAAGGATTTTAACCCAAAAAAAAGTACTTCCTGTAGCTTTAAATAAGCAACGACACAAGAACACAGGACTCAAACTATAGGTCTATATCTGTATGTGTGTTAGAACGGGCAATCAGAAAGACAAAAGCACACATACACAGAAGGAAAGAGAGACCTGAACATCAAATATCGATGCTGCGTTTGGACTCATTCCATGTGCTTGTACTATTGTACTGTACATTTCTTCATAAGAACATTTTGCCGCTCTGGGAGAACAACCTGAGTGTTTGCATAAATGATGAAGTTAACAGAAGATGGGATTATGCTTAATTTACCTCCTTTTAATGTACATCCATACTCAGGGTATGTTTTTCCCCTGTATTTAACTATCACATCACTGTGGACATGTCGTGTCCTATAACGGTTGAGTAGAGAAGGCGGTCAGCAGTAAGCAATACTCTATTGTAAGGCACTTTTTATTTTCTCTCTACCCTGCTCTATGTTGTATTATTTATTTCAAGAGTGTTTGGAAAGAGCACATATTTTCATGGTTTGTAGTGTATTGTTTCTAGCAAATGCTTTCAAACTACTAATGACCCTATCAGTAGATTCACCTTGTTACTGTATTATTTAAAATAATAAAGTAACCCACCAATGTTATACATGAGTAAGTATTTGCGTGTTTCTTAGCAAATCAAAAGTAGGAAACTTTGATCATTCCTAAGTTGCGTTAGAGTGCCCTCTTGGCGGTCAACGGTTGGATCTGAAAGAACGTAGATCTACGTCGTTGACGGTGAATGTGTTAACTAACGTCCATAAGTTTATCATGCACAGTATACATCTGCTGCTATGCTCACGCACCTTTATATCTTATCTTTTATCTATATATATTTTTTGTTCTCTTGTTTAATCTCCTTTCCCCCAGGTCAGGGTTTTCGAACCAGTAACCTTCTGACTGAAAGGTAGACACTTAACCAACTGATCGAGCCATTGGATCCACAGACTTAGGTTTGAGAGAAAGTAGCCCAGGAAGAGGTTTCTTTTTTTTTTAATGAAGCCATGCCCTCTACAATATTCATTGGCTCATGGAAGCTTCATTTTCTTACGTACAAACTAATCATCAACTAATTCTCCTTATGAGTCAAGGAACATGTGTAAGCTAGTTTCATGGCTGTCGGCCAAACGAGGCATGACATATGCCTGTTAAAAGTTTGCATTTTCAAACGATTGCTATAGCGCCCCCCTTTGGCCAATTGGAGTAAGATTGGTTTCAGTGATATTTGGAATGACCCTCTACCATACTGCAAAGTTTCATAAAAATGTGACTTTGCATTTATGTGTTAGGGGCAGGGGTTTAATTTTCATAAAACTGCCATCTTCATTGTCTCATACATTTAAAAAAAAAAACTAAATCCCAACATAGGTCCAAAGTTTGTGTGTAGAAGTTTCGTGCAGATTTTTAAATTCGAACATGTCTTGGTGGGTTTATCCGTTTTTCATATAATTCAAAATGGTGGGAGATCTAAAAGTCAGAGGTCATAGGTCAAACCGACACATTTGTTCCTCATGAGGAGACGCATTGAAGTTTTATTGCTGTCGGTAAAACGGTTCATGAGCTATGCCTGTTCAAAGTTTGCATTTTTCAATTGATTGCTCTAGCACTACCCTTTGGCCAATGGTTGTGAGTTTCGTGTCTTCAGGGGCATAGGCATAGCCCTCTACCATATCGGCGAGTTTTGTAAAATCTGACTGCACGGTTATCCAGAACTGTAAAAAGTGGTGGAAGAAAAAAACAAAAACAGGTCAGGTAGCTTGTTGTGGGCCAGCAAAGTTGAGAAAAAAATAAACCAACATGGTGGAAAACTTGTCAGATCGAAATGGGTGAAAAATCGGACAGATCCTTGATCACATGACTATAGAGATAATGTGTACCGATTTGCCTGATGTTTGGACAAAATCTGTAGGAGTAATATCAGAAAATGTGTTTTGCTAAAATCAGCCTCCTGGTGGCGCTATAACATGTCGATGTAAAATATGTGGGGTAGAGGTTTGGCTCTGGCCTCCAGATGGACGGACAGGGTCGAAAACATAGTCTCGGCCACGCCTTCGGCCTGGCGGAGATAACAAACACAAAATAACCTCCATAACTTGCTGTCACTGCAATATCATGAAAACATGCACTGTCAACACAAAAAACACACTTTTAGCAGTTTAAAATAATGTTGTTTGTGTCATATAACACTGTCTGATTTACTGACTTTGTTTTACTTATAAATCACCAGCAATACTCCTCTCTCAACTTTTCCCCTGCTTGTAGACTGTTTTGTTTGGCAAACACTTCATAATTCAGAAACAGAATACATTTCAAGCTCTGGAGAATTTCCTGTCACTGCATGGGAGTGGGGTCAGATAGCGTATAATGTTTATACAGGATTCATTGTCCTTGAGAGAAGTAACAAGAATAAAATACTGTGGAGCCAAACACAAATCTGTTTGTGGAATGAAAGTGTTCATGTGCTGTGGTTTGAAAAAGAATGGTAACGCAGAATGTATCTAGTATTAAACAGACTTAGATTAGCAATACCTCAATTACTTCTACAGCCTTGTATTTTATATTAAGGCATTCACAAAGCTATGCCACCTCTTGGTCCGATGTGCACATGAGAAAATGATGTCAATCGTGCAGGTTTCATACCAAAATACAGCTAAATATATCAAAAACGAAATGCCAAAAACATACATACATTTTCTGTGCAGAGAACTGAAGCAGATTAATGACTTCTCTTCCCGGGTGCTGTATTTTTCACATTCCAGCCTGATTGGCGAATTCCAAACATTGCTGGCCCACACTAACCAATCTGACCTGGCGGAGACCTGTGCTCCGAAGAGCACTTTTTCTAGTTTTATTTGTTTTCTTTCATGCAGTGTGAGGCTAAGAGAGGTTGAGACCGCATTAAAAATTCTCATGCAATCATCATCATCATCACTCTCCACTTCCCCTCAACACTATAAACCCTCTCTTTCACAGAAAATGGACAGGGGAAGTAGTCGCAATGTGGAAGCTTAAATGGTTCAGCGCAATCAAACCTACTGCAGAGCTTTGGATCATGCCATACAGCCAGGCCTGTATATCCTGCAACATGTTCACAGCTCAGCATGACTCCACTCCACTAAAAGGCTTATATTAAACCTCCAGCACTTTCAAAGGTGGACCTCAAAGACTTTTACAAGCTGTGCAAGGGCAGGGAACTGCTGCCTACTGAAGTAGGTTGAAAAGTGGCCAAAGGGGAAAAGCGGAAAAGAACATTGTAGGCCTATTCATTTCAAGCATTCAGTCTTTTGGTCAGTATTAAAGGGTTTTTAAGCGTTAGATGCAGAGTAATAGGTTTTGGGGTAGAAACCCAGCAACCCATGACTGCAGCTTTGATAAAGTGACGTTTTTTTTTCTCGCTTTTTCTATTTTTTTTTATGGCTTATTAACGGCTTTATGGCTATATAGATTTTTTCTCAAATTAGATTTGGAATTTAATTTCAAATGACAATAGGAAAATATTTCTCTGGCATTTCAGGCAAAAAAAATGAAAATGCTGCTTACCTTTTAGTCAAAACAACTAGAATGTAATATTTCCAAGGGTGACATAGAGGACTTGTTAAAGCAGTCATTATCAAACACCCACTACAATATTCCATGGAATATTGCTACAAGGCCGTATTGATCTCCATGTGCAGGTGGTATAGCCTAATAGAATGATGTCCTGTGGTGAGCCTTTGGCAGAGTCATACTGTGGTGACACACACTGGCAGGGACTTTGAAGAGTTTAGGGTGAATATTTGGAGAATAATGTAGCTACAGTATTGACACCCCCAGGTTTTATTTTTTATTTCAAAGAACAAAGGAATACTTATTGCAGATAGAAACCTACACATAAACACTTCAAATTGTGAATGCCTCGAGCTAAAAGGAAGAGTAAAGTTTTGCATACATTATGTTGTTGTAGTAACTTTTTTTCCCCAACTATTGTCTGCATCATTCTACCGCATCCACACAAAGTTGCATGTAAGCATTGTGTTTGCATCCCTTGCCCCTGTCAGTCTGACTTATGCATGTATCTGTCAATGTTCACATCAAAGCAATCCTGATGGGCCTCGTAGCCTATCTTCATAACAACAGGAGATGTTGGCTGATTAAAACATTATATAACCTGTTTTATGAGGCAGAAAATGTCTGGAGAAACATCTGTGAAACAAGTTGTGTATTAAATATGCAGGAGCTGCATTCAAAATTCCTTTTTGCTGTGGATGGCAGAGCTATAAAGAGAATGCAGATCACGGGCCCTCCAGCTAATTCAAGTCCTGCCATTCTTTCTATCTGACAATGAAGACAGAATGAACCTGCTGCCTGTCCACATTCCAAACTTTAGCGGGGCAATGCAGCCCACATATGTCCCACCACTGCAAGGGACAAGGGAGTCAGGACTCTTCTCCTCGCTTTTTAAAATGAAGAGAAGAAAAAAATAAAACAAACCCACAACACTAAAGAATAATTTATTTTGTACATCACTTTTCCTGAAGGCATGTGACTAAAGAGTTCATTAATGCCGTTTTTGTTCTGAAGTGGTGTCCTCTGGAGACACAGCCGCCTCCCCAGGCTAGAGAGATGGAGGAGGGATGGGGGGAGGCAGGAGCATGGACACAATGCCAGTGGATAGATTAAAGGATCCCAGTTTCAAAGGCTTCTTTGTAACATGTTAATGTAATGTTACTTTATCCTTGAGAGTTACAATGCACTGACTTTTTTCCCTATTTATCTTCATACAGTTGATTTTCCCAATCTAATGGGATTACAGAATTCATATCTGAACTTTTATCTTTATCATTATTTGCATAGACAGATATGTGGGGGAATAATTATTCTGTGGTTTCTATGCCGGCTCCATGAGGGGTCCATAATACCCACAGACACCAGGTTTGTCCCTGATAACTTGACAAAGAATACTTACTGTATTTCAGTCAAACAACTCTTGGATTGGATTAGAATATTTATTGAGCAAGCTTGAGCATAGATATAGGAAGCATAAAGAAGCATAGTTTGAATCCATTCACTCCCTGTAAGAATAACATTTTTAATAAATGTTACATGCCAAATAGCATTTACAGGGAATGAATAAAGACCCCCAAGGGGATCTAGAAACAGAGCCTACAGGTGGATGCCGGGGAGGCGGTGGGATGAGACTATTCATGGTTAGCAGCATACGCAGGCAAGCGAAGGCAGCAGATACGGCAGGATCTCAGCAGCAGCGTTGGCACGTCAGCGCGGCAGGACTGCGCAACCAGAAAGAACAGGTAGGCAGAGCAGTACTTATAACCCACCTACCAGGAGAAGAGTGCATGTGACTAGTCACCTGATCGGGTGGCACAATCCCTTGAGTTGCCTGGCCTGAACTAGCTCCGTAAACTGCGCCTCATGGTATACATACATGGTATAATGGTATAAGTAAAATAATAATAATAATAATAATAATAATAACAATATTTTATATACAACACCCTGAACACGAAAGGGGTACTTTGCGGAATGGCCACTAATATCAGAAGCCAACTACGAGCAAACAGTATGGGATATAAAAAGCTCTTTGACGCTCATTGTCACATGATTCCTAAGATCATGTGTACCTTATTTGGTGAAGATTGGTAAAACAAAATAAAATTAAGTAGAACAAATAAAGTAGAAAACCGCACTCAGAGTGCAGGTCTCCACAAGGTCGGGTTGGCCTGCGTGCGTGCGTGTTTTTTTGTGTTTGATTAGTGTAATTGTTTGCATATTTGTGTTGCAATCAGCGGCAGCTGTTTATGCCGTGCTCAGACATACGGACAAACACTCACGGTGAAATGTAGAGCGGCTGGCACCGCAAAAAATGTAAATGACCTGGGCCATTATTTTAACAATTTTGGGAAAAATCTGTAAGAGGAGCAACAAAAAAATGTGTCTTGTATGGGGATTTGTATCATGATTCAAGGACTCCAGGGAAATACAAGTATTTATTGTATGACCTATGGTTCAAGATGTATAGGCCGAAACGTGGCTGGTAGAGCGACCATGAAGCCCATTTGAAAAAAAATGGGGTGGAGTGTTTTCTTGGCCTACTGAAAAAAGTTTGATGCCCATGCCAGTGTGTGTGCTCGTGCTTGAATGAGCGCTCACGCACACACACACACACGCACACGCACGCGCACGCGCACGCGCACGCGCACGCACACGCACACGCACACGCACACACGCACACACACACACACACACACTCACACACACACACACACACACACACACACACACACACACACACACCTACACACACACACACACACACACACACACACACACACACACACACACACACACACACGAAAACATAGTCTTCAACTCCTGGCCTTTCAGCATTGCAAAGACAACATGACGTCACAGAATAAGGTAAATGGTAATAATAATAGTGTGTGCACTACACCGGCGGCAAAAGAGAATGCTATGATTTGGCCTGGCAGAGATAATGAGTTCAGTGAGATAATGAGTTCAGTGAGATAATGAGTTCAGTGAGATAATGAGTTCAGTGAGATAATGAGTTCAGTGCTCTCACCAGAATTTAGCATTTATCTCTGGTAAATCCACATCATATTCACAGAATTCTTTAAAATAAGACAGCAGGGATTTTATTTAAAGTCTACCAATAAATGTGGCGAACAAATCTTCCTGAGTCAGTTATTTGTATTTGTATTCCACAACATGGATGTCCTACATTATAACTTCTTCCCAAAAATGCACTTCTGAAGAGAATTTGTATATACTGTATATATATATATATATATATATATATATATATATATATATATATATAAATAATAATAATAATACATTTTATTTGTAACGCACTTTATATTTGAAACAAATCTCAAAGTGCTACAGGTTTAAAAACAATAAAAAAGAAAGAAGAAGACAACAATGTTAAAAGACAGTGAAATGAATAAACTTCAAATCAAGTCAGCAAAACACAGTAGAAGTTTAAAAAGAATAAAACAACTACATCTCTATCTAGGCAAATGCCTTGTTAAAAAGGAAGGTTTTTAGGCCCCTTTTAAAAGTGTCAATGGACTGGGGTGCTCTCAGAAGGTCTGGGAGAGCATTCCACAGTCGAGGAGCTGCTGAGCAGAAGGCCCGGTCCCCCATGGTGCGGAGATTTGTTGTGCGGGGCTCGAGTGCGTTTGAGGTTCTGGAGCGGAGTGAGCGGGTGGAGCGGGTGGAGTTCGGAGGTTTGAGGAGTTCCTTTAGGTAGGAGGGGGCATTGCTGTAGATGCACTGGTGGGTGAGGAGGGAGACCTTGTATATATACAATATATATATATATATACATTCACACACAGGTATAAACAACATGGTATATGACCATGCACTTTGGATGTTATCAGCCCATTAAATGGCCGTTATCAGCCCTTATCAGGACCATTCAATCAAGCTAGTATGGACTAGACAGTATACGATCTCCGCAATACATCACCCAAAATACCTACTACTACTACTACTGCTCCATCAAAAAAAGTCATATTATGCTACAGTATGTAAATATGCTGTCAAACAGGCCATACTGCAAAAGGAAAATGATAATATTCAACTATGTCATCAAAAAGAGGCATGCAATATGATAGAGCTGCTTGCATGGAACTTTCTCCATGTGGCTTGTGTTTATTTCTTCCTTTTCCTCTCAAATGCAAAACTGGCTTACAGCCAAGATAAGATTTCCCTGTTGTCATACCCTCTGTCGATATGTCATTTAAACAGATGCTCAACAGTCGCCGGTTATGGTTATAGCTTTTGAACAGATGCTCAGTAAAATCTCAATTTACTGTTTCTTGACTGTTTCCCTATATTATCGTACTGTCCCCTTAACCAATTTAACCTTGGCCGGACAATTTTGGGCATATCATTATAGGCAAAAATTAAAATGGTGTGTGTGGTTAAGTGGTTAAAACCTGTACAGTTAAGTTAGGGTTAGATTGCCAGATGACCATCCTACTGACATGATACTGACCATGATACTGACCATAATACTGTCATGATACTGACATGATACTGACCATGATAATGACATGATACTGACCATGATACTGTCATGATACTGACATGATACTGACATGATACTGACCATAATACTGACATGTTTGATTCTGATTCTGATTCATGATACTGTGACAGGGCCATGACAGCCCTGGCATTCAGTGCTGTAAGAGGGGCCTGAAGTGACAAGGCCTGACATCAATTCCACTTATAATCCTAACAGGCTTTCCTTCACCCTGGGTACTAGGCTAATAATTACATAATCACAGTACAGTCCAGTTTAAGGTAAAATCTGATATTTGGAAATTGATAAATGTTTTCTAAGTTATATATATAAACAACATAATACACAATAAAAATAAATCTTACATTTTAATTGGGTGTGGGGTGCGGTAAGGGACTTGGATATTGGATAGGGGCACTGGCCCAAAAAAGCTTGAGAAACAGAGTTAGATTCTCCTTCTTCTTTCTAATAACATAATAACATTTGCCTGTATTTAGTTTGATGAAATAGTAACATTATCTAGTGTATAGGTAACTACAGGCCTTGTTGGCGAGATTTAGAAGATCATTTTAAGCTCTTGCTCCTAAAATAATTAATTATTGTATGTGGGGAAAATCCATGATATTCTATTCAAGTCAATGAATCAGCAGTGCTGCTTGCCAGGCCAACATGTAAAGCTGCAGACTTGTGTTTTTTTTTTAGTATAGAGTGGCTTATACATGAAGTAGGCTGTGAACAGTTTGAATGTGCATGGTTTCTGATATAATGTTGCCAGTGTTGTCGTGCAACATTATGGGACTTTATCTGAGGTTGTATAATTAGAACTGTACTAAAAATATGTTCAGTCAGACAACTCTTGGATTGAATTTAGAATGTATTTGTATTGAGCATACTTGAGTATTGATATATGAAGCATAGTTTGGCGTCAGGGCTCAGTCTCTATTCATTCCCTGTAAGCATGAGCATTTTAGTTAAGTTGTATGCCAAATAGAATTACAGTGAATGAATGAAGACCCCCAAGGGGTATCTAGAAACAGAAGCTACAGGTGGATGCCAGGGAGGTGGTGGGATTGCAACTTCATGGGCAGCAGCAGACAGCGAGGCGAGGCAACGGACAGCAGAGAGGCGAGGCAACGGACAGCAGAGAGGATAGCAACACACAGCAGAGAGGCAGCAACATCAGCACAGCAGCACAGCCAGGAGAGAAGCCAGAATGAACAGGTAGGCAGAGAAGTTTAAACAGCCGCCCTGATCAGGAGAAGAGCGTATGTGACTGGTCACCTGATCAGGTTGGCACGCTGCCTTGAGTTGTCTGCCTGAAATAGCTACGCAGTCAGACAACTCTTGGATTGAATTTAGAATATATTTTCATTGAGCATAATTGAGCATAGATACTGTATATGAAGCATAGTTTGGCGTCAGGGCTCTGTCTCTATTCGTTCCCTGTAAGCATGAACATTTTAGCTAACTTATATGACAAATGAAATTACAGGGAATTCATTAATTATCGGATATTTTATACTAATTAGAACTGTACTAAAAATAAGAAGAAATATTCTGAGCCCAAATATGAGAAGCACAAACGTCTTGGTTGTATTGGTTATGTAAAGAGAGAGCATTAAAAGTGAAATATGCACCAGGCAAGTGTACAAGCATTGCTCCCTGATGAAAACAAGCAATCACACAGAATTGATTAATGTGATCCAGCATGTTGTGTGACAAAGAAAAATTCCATCTCTTCCAATTTAATTCCAAGTTGGAAATCAAAGGAGCCCCTGTGCCAGCATCTAGGGTCCCTCCTCAGATGTACAACTGCAATAGAATGCAAATCACACTTAACACAACATGGAAAACATTCCATTCTTTGATTTTCCTGGTTAAGGAAAATAACACTTGCGTGCGTGCGTGCGTGTGTGCGTGCGAGAGAGAGAGAGAGAGAAAAAACATTAATGGGAAGCTGCCAGATACTTCTATTAATAATCTCTATAGAATAATTAATACTTTTACTCTTTTTCTTGCATCATATCACCTACTGAAACTACAATACACAAAAACAAAAAACAGCAGCAACAACAACACTTTGGCAATGTAGGAAATCTTCACCAGGAGAGTGGAGGAGTGTGTCTGTCGAGAGAGAGAGAGAGAGAGAGAGAGAGAGGGAGAGAGGGAGAGAGAGAGAGAGAGAGAGAGGTTATCTTACAGATATGCAAGTTTAAATGCATTAGTCAACTATAACTGACCACACTTTATGAATAGTTAACAATTCGTGTTGCATCCAGGATTCCAACCTCCTCCACTTAATCATCCAAAAATAATGTATTCAGGTGGCACTTCCCTGTGGGAAACTTGTGTAGACCATACATCACTATGTTCAATACACATTTTTGGTGTGTTAGAGAGTGCGGGGTAGAGAGAGAGAGAGAGAGAGAGAGAGCAGGCCATCCTTATATACATACTGATAGGGTGAGCATGTGTCAAGTCGCAAGCTGTACTCAACTACTCATAACAATAAATACCTGGCCAGTATGAATTAGCATTAATCTTTGTGGTAGGTCCCTCACCAAATAAAATAAATAGCCATACTCGTTGAAATTGCTGGGAAGCCCAGCATCCAGTTCTGCTGTTCCAACATCTCCCTGCCTCCCCACCCCAAGAAAGGTCTCCTCTGTGTCCTGAACAGCCTCCACATCCACTTTCTCAGCCCCAAACTCAAGCCCAGATTCGGCATTCATCTTCCTCCACCCTCTCGTCCTGTTGCTCAACACCCTTAGTGAAGAGAAAGAGAAAGCAGGCTCCAAACTGAAGTTGCCATTCTGGATAGGCTGGGAGAGAATAGAGAAGCCATGACAGGAGAATCCATTTGGCACATCATCACCACCCAGCAAAGCTCACTGTATGTGCAGGAAATTGGCATATTACTGTATGAACAACAAAGGTAGCCACTGCGCCAGTGTGAAAGAGTCCTCCAAACTACCATTTCCAAAACAATCAGCACAATATGTATAATTATGTTTAGGTATTATCATGTTCTTGTTGTTCTACATCTAGAGGCAACCAGTTGAAGAAATTGCATTTATGAAATATCTGAGACCATTAGGATTCGTGGAAGATGCATATGAACATCAATTTACAATTTAAGCAAAATAACCTGTTTTATATTGCTAGTTTTATACTCTTTTAAAATGACTGAAATCAGTCATGGCGAATGAAAACTTTAATCCATGTTGATTTCACAGCTCTGGTCATATATCATACATATTAAATAGATCTTTAGACACTTTAGCTTTTGTCTCTGTTGATAAAGTGCTGGTAGCACTGCTTGACTGTCGCCTGATTTATAGGCCTACTTCTTTGCTCGCTGGTGTCTTGCACCAAAAATGACAGTCGTACAAGCCCACACCACAGCGCGACACATCGTGGGCTTATATATCATAGCTCCTTCCGCAGCTGGTGCCCACAATGATATCGTAACATTTTCACGATATTGTGACAACGAAAATATAGTTACATGCTAAATATATCTTTACATTATTGTATAGTGAGTAATGCTCTCATGTAGGCATGTGTACTGTACAGTAGATGTTTACCATTGTTGTGTCGTCAAAGAACTGCAGTTCTTTACTCGATGTATGGATGTTTTAATCTTCATGGTGCAATTATTTTAATGTTTTTCCTTAAAGACTTGAAGCCGTTATATAATTGTTTTAAACTTCATTGCAATAAACACTTTATTTTAATGTTATTCCTTAAAGACTTGAAGCTGGATGTTTAAATCTTCACGTTGTTAAAAACGTTATTTTAACGATGTTCCATAAAGACTTAAAGCTGTAACTGAATTGCTTACATCCTATATCAATATTGGCTAGTGGGAGGCGGGCGGGCGGGCAGGCACGTCACTCTGACTCAGACATAACCATAAACAAACCCAATACGCCCATATATAGGCATGTCACTATGACTCAGACATAACCATAAACATACAGTATATAGACATTTAAGGAGATCAGGTTGTCCAGGGCCACAGTTCCGACCGCTATGCCCATGGTCATGTGCATATATGGGATCGACCGACTTAAAACTCAGCGTGCGCATCGGCAAGGACTCGAGGGAGTGCAGTGCCCGCCGCCGAGTCGTTTGGATATGCGGTTATCCAGAACCACCGATCCAACCACTATGTCCGTACAGTATATGGGCATGCCAATATACAGGGTATGGGCATATACTAATGACATCAGAGATCTCCATATATGGGCATACAAGGGACAAGGACTGTCAGATACAGAGATCTCCAGATATGGGTATAAAAGGGACACAGGTAGACAGACAGATATAGAGATCTCCATATATGGGCACAAAAGGGACACAGACAAACGGGTACAACGGGTAATCTGACTATGACTCAGTCATATTGGTCGGATCGGTGGTGCGCCGTAGGTGTGAGGGACGCGTAGTGGCCCGAACTCTACATATGAGGGCCTTGTACATTTACAGCGCTTTGTAAATTCAATGGCAGGTTACTATATGAAACAAACTTTCTATTGCTATGGAAAAGTAAAAGAAAAGAAAAGTGATCTTTGTTGAGAATTCAATGCTTTCAGTTGAACTTTACATTCAAAATACGTTTTAAAAATAACTTAAATTGAATTTAAAGTAAAAATATAGCTGCAAGCAGCGATAATATGGGGCCAGGAGAGAGAAATGATAATTCCTTTAACAGGTCAGTTCATGAAAGTCCTTGCGGTCTTGTTTCCAATGAGTGCCTGTGAGCAATTAGGGGTTAAGAGTCTTGCTCAGGGACAAATTTCATTTCATCGACACATTTGCTGACCTGGCCTGAATCGTACCTGGGGCAACCAGAGTCTCTGGCTCCCTAGGCGGGCTCACTAACCACTCAGCTATGGCCACCCCTCAGAGAGAGAGAGAGAGAGAGAGAGAGAGAGAGAGAGAGAGAGAGAGAGAGAGAGAGAGAGAGAGAGAGAGAGAGAGAGAGAGAGAGAGAGAGAGAGAGAGAGAGAGAGAGAGAGAGAGAGAGAGAGAGAGAGAGAGAGAGAGAGAGAGAGAGAGAGAGAGAGAGAGAGAGAGAGAGAGAGAGAGAGAGAGAGAGAGAGAGAGAGAGAGAGAGAGAGAGAGAGAGAGAGAGAGAGAGATAGATAGATAGATAGATAGATAGATAGATAGATAGATAGATAGATAGATAGATACGGAATAGATTGAAGAGACATAGAGAGAGACAAATGGAATAGATTGAAGAGACAGAGAGAGAGACATGGAAACGGAATAGATTGAAGAGAAAGACATGGAAATGGAATAGATTGAAGAGAGAGAGAGAGAGCGCCATGGAAACGGAATAGATTGAGTCATGTTTTTTGCATTTCAACTTAAATGAGTCTGCATCAAGTGAGGCTTGAACCGGCAACCTTACGGTCATGAAGCACTCTTAGGTAGCTGCAACACTACCTATAGTGCTATATCTTTGTCCAGGCTGATATTGTCTGTTGAGGATCACAAACTCTTGCCTTCTGTCATGACCCAAGCCCCTGTTTCACTAACACTAAGATCACTCGTTCACAAACCATTTACCAATGAAGAAATTGTACATCTCCTCAGAACCAAAATTAGTGAAAGTAGCCGATCTACAAGCTCACAAACCATTAAAAGTTGTCAGATTGTACATTGGCTATTTTCACAATGAAGTATGTTATACATTGAAAAAACATACTCTCATTGCTATCTGAAAAGTTGTGAGATTGTAGATCAGCTGTATGTAAAAAACACTCAATTAAGTATTTCATGTTATCTTTAACAATTGCAGATGTATTCATTGATAGTCATGTTGTGTGAAATGCAACTCAGATGAAGTCTGCACCAAGTGAGGCTTGAACTGGTGACCTTCAGGTTGTGGGGCACACATTTAAGCGAGAAGCCACCAACAGACAAGAACCTGTGAAAGGAGATCACAATGATGATACAGTTTCACGCAAATAGCTGAAAAATCCTGGGTTTAAGTGTTTTTCAAACTGCTCAAGATTGCGGACAATCTAAGGGCGGTGCTTACTGGTCAACGTGATAGATGTGTTCCTCATTAGTCAAGGCACATGTGTAAGCAGGTCTAATGGCTGTCGGCCAAACGAGGCATGACTTTTGCCTGTTTAAAGTTTCAATTTTCAAAAAATTGCTATAGCGCCCCCGTTTGACCAATTGGAGTAAGATTGGTTTCAGTGATATTTGGAATGGCCCTTTACATTTCTGCAAAGTTTCAAAGAATGGTAAGTCTGCATGTATGTGTTAGGGGCAGATGAATAATTGTCATAAAACTGCAATATTCATTGGCTCATTAAAGCTTCATTTTTTCACTTATGGAAGATATTTTGCAAACGTTTTTTGGTATAGGTCCAAAGTTCATGTGTAAAAAGTTTCGTGCAGATTACTCAAAAATCCCAGGAGGAGATAGGTTTTAACTGTTTTTCATATAATTCCAAATGGTGGGAGATCTAAAGGTCAGAGGTCAAAAGAGTGTGAAAGTTGTTCAGCATGAGGAGACGCATGTGTGCATCGAAGTTTCATGGCTGTAGGTCAAACACGGCATGAGTTGTACCTGTTCAAAGTTGGCATTTTTCAATTGAGTGCTATAGCGCCACCTTTTGACGAAAGATTGTGAGAATTATTTCTTGATCGTTTTTCATGACCATCTATCATATGGCCGAGTTTCATAAAAAGCGACTGCACGGTTCAGCCAGAACTGCCAAAAGTGGCAGAAGAAGAAACGGAAATATAGCTGCAAGCAGCGATAATATGGGGCCAGGAGAGAGAAAGAGAAATGATAATTCCTTTAACAGGTCAGTTCATGAAAGTCCTTGCGGTCTTGTTTCCAATGAGTGCCTGTGAGCAATTAGGGGTTAAGAGTCTTGCTCAGGGACAAATTTCATTTCATCGACACATTTGCTGACCTGGCCTGGAATCGTACCTGGGGCAACCAGAGTCTCTGGCTCCCTAGGCGGGCTCACTAACCACTCAGCTATGGCCACCCCTGAGAGAGAGAGAGAGAGAGAGAGAGAGAGAGAGAGAGAGAGAGAGAGAGAGAGAGAGAGAGAGAGAGAGAGAGAGGAGAGAGAGAGAGAGAGAGAGAGAGAGAGAGAGAGAGAGAGAGAGAGAGAGAGAGAGAGAGAGAGAGAGAGAGAGAGAGAGAGAGAGAGAGAGAGAGAGAGAGAGAAATGGAATAGATTGAAGAGACATGGAAACGGAATAGATTGAAGAGAAAGACATGGAATAGATTGAAGAGAGAGAGAGAGAGCGCCATGGAAACGGAATAGATTGAGTCATGTTTTTTGCATTTCAACTTAAATGAGTCTGCATCAAGTGAGGCTTGAACCGGCAACCTTACGGTCATGAAGCACTCTTAGGTAGCTGCAACACTACCTATAGTGCTATATCTTTGTCAAGGCTGATATTGTCTGTTGAGGATCACAAACTCTTGCCTTCTGTCATGACCCAAGCCCCTGTTTCACTAACACTAAGATCACTCGTTCACAAACCATTTACCAATGAAGAAATTGTACATCTCCTCAGAACCAAAATTAGTGAAAGTAGCCGATCTACAAGCTCACAAACCATTAAAAGTTGTCAGATTGTACATTGGCTATTTTCACAATGATGTTATACATTGAAAAAACATACTCTCATTGCTATCTCAAAAGTTGTGAGATTGTAGATCAGCTGTATGTAAAAAACACTCAATTAAGTATTTCATGTTATCTTTAACAATTGCAGATGTATTCATTGATAGTCATGTTGTGGTGAAATGCAACTTAGATGAAGTCTGCACCAAGTGAGGCTTGAACTGGTGACCTTCAGGTTGTGGGGCACACATTTAAGCGAGAAGCCACCAACAGACAAGAACCTGTGAAAAAGGACATCACACAGATCATACAGTTTCACGCAAATAGCTGAAAAATCCTGGGTTTAAGTGTTTTTCAAACTGCTCAAGATTGCGGACAACCTAAGGGCGGTGCTTACTGGTCAACGTGATAGATGTGTTCCTCATTAGTCAAGGCACATGTGTAAGCAGGTCTAATGGCTGTCGGCCAAACGAGGCATGACTTTTGCCTGTTTAAAGTTTCAATTTTCAAAAAATTGCTATAGCGCCCCCGTTTGACCAATTGGAGTAAGATTGGTTTCAGTGATATTTGGAATGGCCCTTTACATTTCTGCAAAGTTTCAAAGAATGGTAAGTCTGCATGTATGTGTTAGGGGCAGATGAATAATTGTCATAAACTGCAATATTCATTGGCTCATTAAAGCTTCATTTTTTCACTTATGGAGATATTTTGCAAACGTTTTTTGGTATAGGTCCAAAGTTCATGTGTAAAAAGTTTTGTGCAGATTACTCAAAAATCCCAGGAGGAGATAGGTTTTAACTGTTTTTCATATAATTCCAAATGGTGGGAGATCTAAAGGTCAGAGGTCAAAAGTCAGAGGGTGAAAGTTGTTCAGCATGAGGAGACGCATGTGTGCATCGAAGTTTCATGGCTGTAGGTCAAACACGGCATGAGTTGTACCTGTTCAAAGTTGGCATTTTTCAATTGAGTGCTATAGCGCCCACCTTTTGACGAAAGATTGTGAGAATTATTTCTTGATCGTTTTTCATGACCATCTATCATATGGCCGAGTTTCATAAAAAGCGACTGCACGGTTCAGCCAGAACTGCCAAAAGTGGCAGAAGAAGAAACGGAAATAATGCGAATAACAATATGGGTCCATGCTGGAAGCCTGGCCCCATAATAACAGGCAGACTGCTTATATAGCCTGTAAAATATACTGTACTATCAAATGTACAAACAACAGGACACAATGCCGATATCATAATATTTAAGTTATACAGCATGAACATGAACTATAGACATAACTGATACAAAAGAGCTGGTCATTCTGAGGGCAGAGTGCCTCACTGAACACTTACTTCTTGGTATGACAGCTCACTATGACAGTATCTAGCTGGCCTCAGAGTGGACATAGTCCTTGAAATAGTCTCTGACAGATAATGCTCGCCCTGTGGTCCCGTCTCTTTTCCATACAGTGTCATGTAGGCAGGTGTCCTCCCCTTCCATTTTGCTTCAACTCACACCTCTCCGTCTGAGGCAAAGCTGTCAACCAGTGCCCTTTCCCAGGTATCGGTATGGCTCTGGCACTGTGTCGTCAGAATGGTTGAGAGGAAATTGTGCAGGGCTGCACAGGCTTTGCAATGACCACTGCTTTGTCAGTTGAATTGGTCAATTGGTCTGCTGAAGATTCGGAATCCTGAAGCCATGATCCCAAATCCGTTTCATTTCCGGTCCGGGCCCGTGAGTAACAGGCCAGACATACGAGTAGAGGAAATATGTGGGTCATTGAAGTTGGACATTGTTTTGTGTCCAAATGCTGGGCTCTATTCTATGTCGATCTTTTTTGGCTTCTGAGGGATGTGTAATGATAGGATTCGCAGTCACTTTTTTTATTTATCTAGAGCTAATGCAAATTAATACATTTCTGTGCATAAATGTATACATAAATACATTTAAAATATATTTTAAATAAAGTTAAAAAAAAACATTATGAGAACAATTTCATTCACTTCAATTGGATAAAATATTCAATATTTCCACTGTATGTGGTTACAATGTATGTGGCAGGCGTTCCATGCTGCTATCAAAACAATGAAAAAATAGCCCTTGTAGTTAAAATAATCACTCCCCAAACTCGATGGGACTATAGTGATGTGGATGTGCTTGCCCTTTATTGCACCCAAACACATTCCAAAGCTTCCAAATATCAAGTGGAATATAGTACCCTTCCACTCTGCACCAGGCGGGAAAGCCACAAACTGTTCTCTATAGCGTATCCCAGATGGCCTGGCAAACATCCCTGGTGATTTGGAATATGGTAGATGAACCAAGCTTGTAACTGCCAGCCACCGCACGATGGCTCATTCCGGTTGCAAGATAACGAAGAGTCACCGCTAAACGCTCTGTGTCTGTGAGGACACTGGTGGGCTCTCTGGTGTGTGATAAAGGGCCGGATACGCTCTAGCAGATCATCATATTAACCAGGTGTCATCCTGAAATACTGAAAGTATTTCTCCTCATCAAAACGCATGGGTTGAACAAGAGAGATAAATTCCCTGTCCTTCCTCCTTGAGTGATTCAATAGTTGCACAGCCCCTTGTCAGTTTTTTTTTCTTCCTACTGTGCGGTAGGTACAGCACATTCCTCCACAGATGTCATGTTTGTTTGCTACAAGCTACTACTACTACTACTTTGCATCCAAAGAGCCTCAGCTGTTTTGTCAATAGCTGGCTTTTTATGATTACATTGTTTACTACTGTGATCGTGGAAATGCTCAGATTGACTCCACACAGCTGCCAACTCTTCAGGAAACCTTCGAGTGTGATTTGATGGTATGAGCACAACACCTTTTTTGTGGCCTGTTCAGGGTCACCACTGCATGCCGAAAATATTTCTTCTTAGTCATCATTTTTGTACTTGAAGTAAAGATGCAGTTTTTTTCCACCAGAGGGATCATTGACCTGGCGGTGCAACTTCAGTATTTTCAACAATGTGGACAGGATGGAGTCAGTGAATGCGTGAGGGACTCTCAAACTTGTTTATGTTACATACCTACCCCCCATGGACCCCCATATCAAATATTTATGTCCTAGGGATATGATATGCTGCAGAATAATCTCTAGTCACGACACAGGTTTACAGGTGTAAAGAAGTGGGTGAGGGTGATAAGTATTTTGATACAAATTACAAAATTACTGAAAGGATCATCACAATACAAATACAAAATACTGGTCTGAGAAGTGTATTTGAGATGTATTTTGTATTTTGAAAATGCATGTAAATACATTATAAAAACTCAGTGTTTCTCATGGTGTTTGGAGCTGGCAGACAAAATATTTCCCACTACTGTGTGTGAGTGACCTTGTTATCGTCGTAAGCTAGATAACAACTATGGCATGAGACTGAATGCACAATCCTGCACAGAGCTGCCTCTAGGCCTACTTCAAAGACATCATGACCATGATACTGACCAGGATACTGACCAGGATACTGACCAGGATACTGACACCAGGATACTGACCATGATACTGACACCAGCATACTGACACCAGGATACTGACCATGATACTGACACCAGGATACTAGACACCAGGATACTGACCAGGATACTGACCATGATACTGACACCAGGACCACAACACTGACACCAGGATACTGACAACAGGATCATGACACTGACAGCAGGATACTGACACCAGGATACTGCGCAGACTACTGACAGCAGGATACTGATACCAGGATACTGATCAGGATAGCAGGCAGTGTGTTTTACCAAATCATTATGCTCAAATTAACAGATTTACAAACACAGGTTGAGGGGCTGAATGTCCACTGCCCTTTACAGTTCACTACCACTGATGGCGAGCAGTGTGTGCTTGAGTTTGTAGTATTCATGGAGAATTAAATGATGTGAATACAGTACAGCATATGTCCCATGCGTGCATGTGTGTGTGTGTGTGTGTGTGTGTGTGTGTGTGTGTGTGTGTGTGTGTGTGTGTGTGTGTGCGTGCGTGCGTGCGTGCGTGCGTGCGTGCGTGCGTGTGTGCGTGTATTATACAAGTCAGCAGTGTTGTGCCTGAACGCGTTCAATGAACGATCGTTCATGAACTCGTTCATATTTTGGGCGAACGTGAACTGAACGTACTGTATATCCGCTAGATGAACGTTATCGTGAACGCGTTCATTCTGGCGTTTGTGAACGGCGTTCTCTCACAGTTTAACTTCGTTCAAGAGTGTCCCAAATTTCCATGGTTACATCGGTTTGTCATGTTGTATTTCATCCTATTCTGTGTTTCCGAGGCGTCTTGAACGCACCATCAGCCAAAAAAAGAGAAAAGCAAGGCGGTGTCTAAACATTCATGTGCGCAGCGCGGAGTCCGAATCAGAGTGAACAGTCTCATTGCAGCGACAGCTAGTGAGCAGCACAGACAGTAACCCTGCGTTTTAACAGCGGGCAACTCCGGGCGATGCCGGGCGATATCGCCCAAAAAGATAAAGAAAATCCATCTTTCATCGCCCCCCCGCCCACTTCGCCCGATCGCCGGCTCTCATAGACTTTCATTATATTTTTGGGCGACGTCGCCCAGTATTGCCCGCTGTTAAAACGCAGGGTTACAGTACGGCCACTCGGCCAGGGCGAAGAGCTGACACTTTATCCGCTCTGCGAAGCTCATTTCCCGGCCACAAGCATTTGGAAGTTGACTTGTGTCTCTTCCAAAGTATCGGTGTTGTTTCCTTGGCTTCACTGCCGACAAAATTAACTTGAAGCTTGGCTGAATTAATAAGTAAACACCGCGGAACGGCGAGATGAGTTTGTCCGTGGCTGATGCGTCGTGCACCGTAGCCTACAGCCGACTTTAGGACGGTAGCCCCGGCCCCCGAACCTCTGAATGAACGTATTGTAGTCTGGACGTCCGACCCGACTTTATTTTGGGATTAAAAGTGGACTTCTGCACCTGGCTTTTGATGTTAACAGTGTCATACACTCACTTTGACAAGCCCCCAGCCCCCCCCCCCCCCCCCCCCCCCCAAGATTAATGAAAATCTTTAGAAAATAGCAGATCTACAAGCTCACTGTGTTGCACCATGACCTTTTGTGAGCTTGTAGATCGGCTATTTTCCAATATCCAAAACTTGAATAGGGCTGAAGTGATACATGTATTTGTAAAATCTACTAAGTAACTAGTAACTCAAGTTTTCAAATAATTAAAAATAAGTACAATATTTGCCTCTGAGATGTAGTAGAAGTAAGTAAGTACTGAACACTGCTAATACTCTAGTAAAGTAAAAGTACCTCAAAATTGTACTTAAGTACAGTACTTGAATAAATGTGCTTAGTTACTTTACAGCACTGGAAATAATAAATATAGGGTGCTTTGTGTATGTACACCAGAGAGGATATAATGTATAAGAAAATTAAATAAATAACATTGGTTTTATAATGTATTGGATAAATAATAAAACTATAGTAATAATAATAAATAATATATTTGGATGCATCCTGCTCCATATACAATACAATGCACTGCTTTTCAGTTCATCATTCAAGTTTGAGACAATAAAAAATATGCGATTAATATGCGATTAATCGCGCGATTAACTACAAAAATCATGCGATTAATCGCGATTAAAAATTTTAATCGCCTGACAGCACTAATATATATTGAAAAAAAAGAACGGAAAAGAACTGAACTAGTTCATTTTTTGAACCATGAACTTTAGTTCAAAATTTTGAATTATGAACTGAACTTTGAACTAGTTCATTTTAAAATTTGTGAACTGAACTTTGAACTAGTTCATATTTTAAGTGAACTTTCCCAACACTGCAAGTCAGATAGCCAGGACTTCAAACGCTCAGATTTAGTGGAGGACAGGGTCCTTCTCTGGATTCTAGATGTTGCCATGGCTGGCCTTTAGTGAGTCACACTAGATTGGCTGTGGCCATTGAGCCCTGAGTGATACGTTTCATTGCCTGTCTGCAAGATGAAAAGCTCCATTCTGAATGTTTAGTGCCAGCAAGATGGACCAGCCACCAGATATTCCTCCTCCTGTCAGAATCACTTGGCTAGACATGTGTGAAAACCCCAATGCAGCCCAGAGCCTGTTATCACATGACTTCAGTGAGAAAGGCATATCAGCGCCATAGAAGACTTCTGAGGCTGTCATCGTTCATCGTACTCCATTCGTTTGGCTCTCAAATGTGGCCAACAGGTGAACATCCTTCGGATGGTGAATTCCAGTGGTGGAAAAAGTACTCAAATGTTTTACTTAAGTGAAAGTATCAATACTGCAATGTAGTACTCTGTTATAAGTAAAAGTCCGGAATCCAAAATTGACTCACAATGTGTTGCGATGCGACGCGTTGTGAGCTTGTAGATCAATTTCAAATAGCCTAGGTATAAAATAGGGCTAAAGTAGTTAATGTATGTTTTATAATGTAATAATGTATATCTGCAAAGTAACTAGTAACTAAAGTTTTCAAATAATTGTAGTGGAGCAAAAGTACAATATTTGCCTCTGAGATGTAGTGGAGTAGAAGTAAAAGAATAAACAATTGGAAATACTCCAGTAAAGTAAAAGGACCTGAAAATAGTCCAGTACTTGAGTGAATGTACTTAGTTACTTTGGTCGCAGCACAATTTACGGTACACTAATTTGACATAATAAGCCGTTATTACAAATAATGTGTTTCTTATTAGCAATAATGTTTTTTTATTAGAAAGAAACAAACGTTGTTATACCCTTATTTTCCACTATTATCCCTTAATTATGTTCTAATTAGAAATGAAACGTAACAAAAGGTGTTATTAGAAATGGTGTTCTCTGCTATTAGACAGAAACAAACAAACACAGTTATACGCTAATTATGGAACATAATTCCTAGAGGCTAACAAAGCCTAATAAGACCTAACAAAGCCTAATAAGATGTTATTTCCACTTACTTGACCGTCACATTACAACCCCGCAACTACTAACTAGACGATGTGATGTAAGGCTACTATTAGTCTACTGTAAGGGTTTCGTTAGAACAAATGTGTTCTTTATTAGGCCTTTATTTAAAGATTGAAACTTTGACATCAGGGACCTTGTCATACTCTGCCATGTGGCATCCCCCAGTTTTAGGGACTCTTTAATTCTCTTTATGGATGCTTCTCCATGGCTCTATGATTGAGAATCTGTTTTGAGAAACATAACATTCTGTACCACTGTTAAGTTCTGCCCCGTTGACGATTTTAAATCAAATCTAAAGACCCACCCTTTTCTCGTGGTTTTAGCTTAGTTTGAGGTTGCCCCACCTTTGATGTTTTCTCGAGTCCACTGAATGTATTTAATTTAATTTATTTGTAATACCTTACAGCGTTTTAATCAGTTTTTTGTTTTGTTTAGTTACTCTTAATAGTCTTGTGATTTACTGGTATGTGTTTTACATTTTAGTCTTGCTTTTGTGGATTTTACAATTTATTATGGTTATCGTGTGTTTCATTTGGCCATCCTCGATTGGAAAGAACTTTGGGTCAACTCCTATCGTTTCTTTATGCTCAAGTATGCTATATACTGTACATAAAGATTACTTGACTTGATGGTGACTTCCTGTGCATCCTGTACTTCCTGTGTGGTGATTAGCATTTTCCAAAGCTTATTTTTGTACTTCCTGGTTTGCAGTGGTGTAAAGTGACTAAGTACATTTACTCAAGTACTTTAATTAAGTAAAATGTTGAGGTACTTTTATTTTACCGAAGTATTTCCAGTTGTCTATACTTTTACTTCTACTTCACTACATCTCAGAGGCAAATATTGTACTTTTACTCCAGTACAATTATTTGAAGTTACTAGTCACTTTGCAGATTGTTACGGGTATGGTTAAGGGGAGACTGTATGTTTATGGGGAGACTGTGTATGCTGTTTTTCTCCCTGCTACACTCTGCCTGCTTCTCTGTTCACTCACTCTCAGGTCCAGCCCATTCACTCAACTCAACTCCGCCTCTCACCACCGGTTGGTCCTTCCCCTCATCACTCCACCAATCACCTCCATCGTCATCAGATATAAAGCACCTGTGACGGCGGTCATCTTTCTCTTTCCCCATCATGCTTCCACCAGATCATTTGTTTGCTCCATGCACATGTCCTAACTAATTCACCTCCAGTCTCTTAAAGACTTGCTGACCTTTTTGCCAAACGTTTAGTACGGGGGGGGTAGGGGGGGTAGTTTAGCTCTGGGGTACCCTGTACATATTCCATGTAGGTAATTCCCGTGTTTAATCCCACTAGTCTAGAGGTGAGTGCCACCCATTGTATTTTCTGTTTATTGTTGGAGTAGGAAGGATTTTTGTTTCTCTTGAGTTTACTACATTCTTTCCTTTGGCACCACCTGACCCTCCCTGTATTTGTTACTTGGCATTTATTTCTGTTCACTTCAGTTGGTTAATAAACAACTTTACTTTAACCTCATCCTATGTCTGTCTCAAGTATATAATCGGGGTATATGTTACCATCCCTTCCTCCTGGACCACCATCTGGGACGTAACACAGATATAAATTATTACATTATAAAACATACATGAACCACTTTATACCTAGGCTATTTGAAAATAGCCGATCTACAAGCTCACAACGCGTTGCGGTGCGACACGTTGTGAGCTTGTAGATCTGCTATTTTCAAACATTCGAGTACTTTTACTTTTGGTACTTTAAGTATATTTCGATGCCAATACTTTTGTACTTTTACTCAAGTAAAATGTTGTGTTCCTGACTTTTACTTGTAACAGAGTAGGCTACTTCTACATTGCAGTATTGATACCTTTACTTAATTAAAACATTTGAGTACTTTTTCCACCACTGTACTGTAGTTATACTGTAGCTCTGTTTGCATCCTGTAAATAACTTTTCCATCCACGGCACCACCTGAATGACAATGTTACTTTAAAGCGCCTTACATTCTTACAGTCTTTCCCCCAAAGATACAGCATGTCACGGGGAAAACTTCATATCAGAATATCAGTTTCCTTTAAATTAGGACAGATTGAAAAGGACTTTATACTCGTCGTTTAACCACCTGAACCCCAGCATCCCTATTGTGGGGGCAGTGGTGTAAAGTAACTAAGTACATTTACTCAAGTACTGTACTTAAGTACACTTTTGAGGAATTTTTACTTCACTGGAGTATTTCCAATTTTCAGTACTTTTACTTCTACTCCACTACATCTCAGAGGCAAATATTGTACTTTTACTCCACAACAATTATTTGAAAACTTTACTTACTTTTCAGACATAGATTATGATATTATGAAACATACATGAACCACTTTAGCTCTATTTTATACATAGGCTATTTGAAAATAGCCGATCTACAAGCTCACAACGCGTCGTGATGCGACGCGTTGTGAGCTTGTAGATCTGCTATTTTCGAACATTCGAGTACTTTTACTTTTGGTACTTCAAGTATATTTTGATGCCAATACTTTTGTACTTTTACTCAAGTAACATTTTGAATTCCGGACTTTTACTTGTAATAGAGTACTTCTAGATTGCAGTATTGATACTTTTACTTAAGTAAAACATTTGAGTACTTTTTCCACCACTGTGTGGGGGGAACATCACGTGTTGTGAGCTTGTAGATTGGCTATTTTTGGCAAAGAGATTTGGTGTACAGTAGATGGAAAAAGAACGCAGTGAGGTGAAGTGGTTAAACTGAAGTGATATATTGATGATTTGCAAATATTATCAACGTTTTCTGCGCCCACCCTGGGCCCTGGACTTGTGTCACGGCACCCTAGGGTGCAACGGGGGCCGGGGCACCTACTTTGAGAAACCCTGCCCTTGGACAGTGGTTCTCAACTTTTTCAGGCCGTGACCTTCCAAAAGAATCATATTTGAACTGGGGACCCCCCAAAATAATCATATTTGAACTGGGGACCCCCCACCCTGACAAGAACTTGGAAAGTAGGAGTTGAGGCGTTACATTTAGTTTGACTCCACAGATAAATATTGTGAAAATAACAGATGTAAAAGCTCACAACGCCTCACAACGCGAGGCGTTGTGAGCTTGCAGATTGGCTATTTTTTTGGGCTATTTTATATTATTTGACAATTTGGCCAATGTTTGACCAGTTTTTATAGTATTTTGTTGATGTTGGGTTTGTTGATTACTTTTGATGTAGTACTTGTGTTTTTGGTATTAAAAAGGTCTTAAAAGTCTTTTATTTGTCACTTCACTGTCAGGGAACCCCCCCCCCCCCCCCCTCAAAAAAAATCATGTGGGGTCCAGACCCACAGGTTGAGCCACTGCTCTAGGAAGCAGGGAGGGGCGGGGCTATTAGAGTCCTTTAATTGTCAGCCCCTCCCCCTAACACCTTCCAGCAATCACAAATGTTTGTGACCCACTCATAGAGTTAAAAGGACCCACTCTGTTTCCAATGAAAAAGACTCTTATAGTGAAATAAACAACTCCTAAAGTAACGTTACTCCACAGGGACGTCGAGTAGAGTTATCAATGTTTAACAGGTTGGTGAAAAAAGCTGTTAAAACACACTGTGACCAGACTGTGAAAACATCTCCATCCAGACCACAAAACAGGTAAGTGTTCTGCAGGTGTGTGTTAGCTACTTAGCTTAGCTAATTAACTGCTTAGCATTAAGGAATTGATGGACTTGCGTGTAATTTCACTGTTATTTGACTTGTTAAAAAAGCAACAACTAGTGAGGACTGACTGACATGACTGACTGTCATATCATGACAGTTAATCCATGCTTCAACCTGGTGTTTTCAATTTCTCCATTTACGGTCCGTACATCTACATTAACGATCATATTTCAAATATAAAGTGCTTACTTCATGGCCACGGATGTTATTCTAGTGTACGGGCCCTCAGAAGTACCTATGTCCTCCGTATTTTTCAATAAAAAACATTTTAATCTGATTGGTGGCCATTTTCTCCGTCTATTCACCATATGCTTTAAACTACGCTACCCTATCGGCTGGGAGGTGTATTGCACTATGCTACATTATAACTCTATGAGGAAAATGGCCACCGATCGGATTAAAATGCTTTTTAATGAACAATACGGAAGATGCAGGTACGTTGGAGGGCTCGTACATAATTATAACATCCGTGGCCATGAAGTAAGCACTTTATATTTGAAATTTGAATGTTTATGTAGATGTACAGGCCGTAAATGGGGAAGGTGCAAACATAAGGTTGAAGTTAATCCATGACGGTCGTGATGCTGACACCAGCTTTGCAGGCCTAGTACGGTGTAAAGTAACTAAGTACATGTACTCAAGTACTGTACTTGAGTACAATTTTGAGAAACTTTTACTTAACTGGAGATCCAATTTTCAATACATTTACTTCTACTCCACTATATCTCAGAGATAAATATTGTACTTTTACTCCACTACAATGATATGAAAAGTCGTTATTTTGTAGCATTTGATTATTACAAAACATATGGACTAACCACTTCAGCCCTAAACATTAGTGTGTGTGTGTGTGTGTGTGTGTGTGTGTGTGTGTGTGTGTGTGTGTGTGTGTGTGTGTGTGTGTGTGTGTGTGTGTGTGTGTGAGGGGGATAGTAAAAATAGCAGATCTACAAGCTCACAACATGTTGCTTTGGTGTGAGCTTGCATTCTTGATATTTTCAAAATATTTGAATACATTTTGAAAACTTTAAGAGACATTTCTGCAGAATGAGTACTTTTACTTTGGTACTTTGAGTATATTTTTGATGCTTATACTTTTGTACTTTGACTCAAGCATGTTTTAATACAGTACTTTTACTTGTATTTCTACATTGTGGTATTGAGACTTATTCTGTTACAAGTAAAAGTCCAGAATTCAAAATGTACTTATACAAAAAGTACAAAAGTATTGGCATTAAAGTACCAAAAGTAAAGTACTCATTGTGCACAATGTCCCATTTCAAGTTCTCAAATGTATAACATATGAAAATAGCAGATCTACAAGCTCACAATTCGTAATGATGTGACACATTGTGAGCTTGTAGATGGGCTATTTTCAAATGGCCGAAATGTATATAGGGCTGAAGTGGATGTATGTTTTGCAATAATAATAATAATCAAAATGAAAGCTAAAGTTATACTAATGTTTTCAAATAATTGTAGGAATTGTGGAGTAAAAGTACAATATTTGCATATGAGATGTAGTGGAGTATTGGAAATACTCAAGTAAAGTACAAGTCCAGTGGTACTGGATTTGACGCTCAACAAAAGCTAATTCATCCTTATATTGCATAAACTTGTGTTGCTTTTCATTGGTTTCATGTTAATGTGTATTTTCAGACATTTAACCACTTAAACCATCAACACTAAGTAAACTTTCACTCTGTACTTAGTGTGCTCTTTTCCCCCTCTCTTTGCCGAAAATATCTGCAAGCTCACAAAGCTTGTAGATCGGCTATTTTCGGCTAATGTTCCCCTCAGAATAGCGATATAATATTCAAGTGGTTAATGTACAAAAAAAAAAAAATCCTATCACACAAAGATTTGGCGGACCCCCTGTAGTAACTCTGAGGACCCCCTAGGGGTCCCGGACCCCCTGTTGAAGACCTCTGCTCTAATGGGTTTATAAATATGCACACATGTGTGCACCGATGGATGCCTGTTGATGCTGTTTGCCTAAACCTTGTACGGCACTTTGCACAGCTTCTGATGTTTTGAACCCATTAAGACCTGGAACGCATCTGTGTCACTTTTTCATTTGAGCTTAAAAAGCATCATTTTACACTTTGGCTTTTCAAAAATAGCAGATATACAAGCTCATAGCGTGGCACCGAGTGCCGCGCTATGAGCTTGTAGATCTGCTATTTTAGAAAAATCGTGAATATGTATGTATGTATGTATGTATGTATGTATGTATATGTATGTATATATTTTTCTTTTAAAGCAAACATTAACTCAAATCTTTGCTTCTGGGGGGTCCCTGGAACAAAATATTTTGAGGTGTGTGTGGGGGGGGGGTCCGTGGCCAAATTCATGTCATTTTGGGGGTCCTTCACATGAAAAGGTTTGAAAACCACTGATATAGAAACATACGCTTTTCAGAGAACCGTTGACATTTGGCAGAATCGGAACCTCAGGCTTCAATTGGTTAGATGTGCTGTGTGTAAGGGCAAGTGATGCTGGTGTTCCGTTATGCAGATTACGCATTATTTGGTGTCAGCCCTGGTACCATTTGCAGGCAGGTGTGTGCCAGGCACAGGTGTGTGCCAGTCACAGGTCTGTGCTAGGCACAGGTGTGTGTGACTGGCACCTGAGCATGGGTCCTGCAACTTTGACATCTGTCTTTGGTACCGTTGTGCAAATCTTGCCTGTAAATCTATGGTTCCTCAGTGAAGCAATTAAGGGGTCTTTGGTTGTTGTCTTCCTTGTTGACTTCACCAGTCTCGCAGAACTTGGTCCTAAGTTTGGAAATGACATTTACTTGTAACTTGTACATTTAGTCCATGAGCCAGAGCCCCAAAATTGAGCAATGATTATCGAAAGAGTGGGCAAAACCATACCTATATTAAATTGTTTATAGGGTCAATATAAATATATGATAACCTTTCCACAGGAGCAGCTTTTTCATATTTATCACACATTTTGTTATTTTCCCCATCCGTACATGACAGGTGAAAAAATGACAACATTTAAAAAATAGTTATGATGAATGAAACTTCCCCAGTTGATTACTTACATGAAGACAATGATTTATTGTACTACAAGTTTTCTGAATTTGTATATTTAAATATGCAAATTGGGCATTTAGTCCATGACCCAGAGCCCCAAAATGTAGCCAGATATTGAATATTCCCTCGTTAAAAAAACCTTTGACTCCAACATCTTAACAAAATTAAATAAGAATGTTGACTCTGGCTTTGTCCAATGTTCCAATGTTGATTCTGGAAAGTTATGCAAATTCGGGCATATTTTCCTAATGCATATCTTGTAATACGATAAATCATTGTCTTCATGTCAGTAATCAACTGGGGAAGTTTCATTATGATAACTATGTTTTAAATTTTGACATTTTTTCACCTGTCATGTACGTATGGGGAAAATAACAAAATGTGTGATAAATATGAAAAAGCTGCTCCTGTGGAAAGGTTATCATATATGTATTTACTTATATTGACCCTATAAACAATTTATATAGGTATGGTTTTGCCCACTCTTTCGAATTAAATCTTGTCTGGCTCATGGACTAATTGCAGTATTAAGTGTGATGACATGAAGGCATGAAGGCAAATTTGACTTTATTTTAGCAACGTTCCTGAGCTGGAAGAAACATGATTGTGCAAACCCCTGTCACTTGACCGTTGAAGGACAAAGTGTGCAGTGGTGTAAACTAAGTACAAGCTCACAATGCACGCAGCGTGTTGTGACCTACCAAATAAAATGCAGTCTTTACAGGTCTGTGTTATCAAGTACAGAGGGTTTAAGTGGTACTGGATTTGACGCTCAACAAAAGCTAATTCATCCTTGTGTATGACGCAGGACAATTTCACAATAAATTAAAATCTCTACGATTATTGTGTGCGTTTTTAATGATAATGATTATCGCCCCATCCCTTGATTTGATTTGATTTTATTAGATGTTATACAGGAAAAACACATGTTACATCATGTTCATCGTAGAAACGTCAAGGATACAGACGCATAAAAGTATTTTCATTGTGGTCCTTGGTCTGAGACAAACAGACAGCACTGCAACAGAATACATACAGTTAGACAGTACAGTAATACATAAAACAATCAAAAGCTACACTACCTACAGCAATCGCATTGCTAACACATAGGTGACCCTACTATTCGGCAACATTTTCTAAAAGCCATGCTTTGACCCTTATCTTAAAAAGGAGATGGCTGCTGGTGCTCTTTATAGTCAGGGGTAGAGGGTTCCAGTTGACTGCTCCTCCAAATCTAAATGAGCGTTTTCCCATTTCAGTGGTGAACGTGGGCATGGTCAGGTCTGCTATGCTGGCTTTGGTTAGGTTGGAATGGGCTTCGCTACGCTTCTGAAAGAGCTTACATAGGTACACAGGGGCGCTGTTTATGTAGATGTTATGCACCAGGTTCAGCTGTAGTTGAACAGACCTTTTTTTTGGCTCAACAAAGGGAAGTAACTCGTTCTCATGCTATTCCTCAAAAATGTGGAACGCCCTACCAAAAGGAGTAAAGGAGTGTAAAACCCTACTCTCCTTCAAAACTGCCCTAAAGATACACCTTCAGGAGGCTGCAATTGGAAAATGGCCCCTGTCTAAGTCCTAACCTTACCTACCCCCCCCCCCCTCTCCTTCTTCTTTTGTACATATTTCTCACTCTTTATACCAGTAACCTGTAAACTGATTGTATGACATTCTATAGTAGTTGTGTATAACTGTCTGTCTCTTATATGTCACCATGATTTGTGTGCATGGGGAACTCATTTGAAACAAGCTCAGTGCTTTTATGAGTCTTCCAGTTTAGTAGACCTCGTATTGTGAATTTGTACTTCCATGTACTGTTGTTCTCATGTCTTACTAAATAAAGTACATCAATCAATCAATCAGACCTGGCTGCCAGAGGGAGCCAACCCAACTGGTGGAAAGTATGTTGGTGGAAATTATGTTTTCCAACATGGTCCCTTGCAGACAGCCCCAAGACAAGCCTGACCAACCTATTTTGAGAAACCTGCAACTTCTCTTTTAGGGCTTTGGTTAGGCCACTGTACCATGAGCCAATAGCATAGTCGAAACAACATAAAACCAGTGAGTTTGCTAATATGCGAAGACTGGCCGAGTCCAGAAACTGCGCTTTCCTGGCTAAGAATTTGGTTCTGCCATTCACCTTACTGATGGTCTTAAGAGCCATGGTTTCACCACCCAGCCTGCGATCTAGCTGACAACCAAGGTAGCTGACTGAGGGTTTAGCTGGAAAGGACAGGCCCCAAGAGTGATACTGGGTGAGGCCAGTTTGTGCAACCTGGGCTGAGAACCAAGTTGTGACAGGATACAGTATACGTATTGCCTCACTTCACTGGCTCCCTGTCAATTTTAGAATTGATTTTAAGGTCCTTTTTATTTGCTTTTAAATCTTTAAACAGGTTAGTAGTAATAGCTCTGCTGTACCTTGCTGAGCTCCTGGAACCATTACACCCTTAGCCAGGGCTCTGAGGTCTTGCCGCTCAGTCGTTACTGGGCGTTGGCAAAGACTAGCAAAAAGACCAGGGGTGGCCGCACTTTGAGCTTGTATATCTGCTATTTTTGAATAGCCAAAGAAATCCAAAATGACACAGATGCTTTCCCGGTCTTAATGGGTGAAAACCCACCTATTATCTTTGGATTTTAATGTCACTGGATCTTCTAATGCAGGGGTCTTCAACGTTTTAAGGCCAAGGACCCCCTCTCTGAGAGAGAGGGATGGAGCAGGGACCCCCTCTATATATAGCATAAACTTGTGTTGCAGATTAAAGCTTTTCATAGATGTTTCATGTTAATGTGTATTTTCAGACATTTAACAACTTAAACCATCAACAAGTCTGCTCTTTTCCCCTCTTCCTTTGCCGAAAATAGCCGGTCTACAAGCTCACAACTCCTCGTTGTGAGCTTGTAGATCGGCTATTTTCGGCTAATGTTCCCCTCAGAATAGGGTTGAAGTGGTTAATGTAAAAACAAAAATCCTATCACAAAGATTCGGCGGACCCCCTGTAGTAACTCTGAGGACCCCCCCTAGGGGTCCCGGAACCCCTGTTGAAGACCTCTGCTCTAATGTGTTTTAACTATGCACAAATGTGTGTTGATGCTGTGTTTGTCTCAACCTTGTACGGCACTTTTCTCAGCTTCTGTTGTTTATTAAATGTGCTCTATAAATAAAGTTTGATTCCATATACTAGGCTGTGTATGTTGTGACAGGATACAATCTACGTATATATCTGGCTCTCGTCTCTCTTGAATTAATATCTGTTTCTTTCTTTCTTTCTTTCTCAGAGTGGAGACGGACTGTGCCGAGGTTGTCCTTGTGCCATAAATGCCTAGAAGACTGAGGCTCTCACCTACAGTATAACACCCTCCCAGACACCAGGAGACTGAGGTTCTCACCTACAGTATAACCTCCCAGACACCAGAAGACTGAGGTTCTCGCCTACAGTATAACACCCTCCCAGAACATCCACCTCTAATGACTCACTATCTGGTGAAGCTACAATGTGCAGGTGAGATTTTTGTGACTACCTGAGGAAATTGTGTGTGTGTGTGTGTGTGTGTGTGTGTGTGTGTGTGTGTGTGTGTGTGTGTGTGTGTGTGTGTGTGTGTGTGTGTGTGTGTGTGTGTGTGTGTGTGTGTGTGTGTGTGTGTGTGTGTATATGTATGTATATGTATGTATATGTATGTATATATGTATATATGTATATATATATATATATATATATATATATATATATATATATATATATATATATATATATATAAAATAAAAAACACGGTCCCACACATTAGAAGGTCCACTTCAGTCACCAGAACCAAGGACGGGTGTTTTCAATTAATCTATCATGGTTAAAATGCAGTTTGAAGTTACAATGGGTTTGGGTTGTGTCTGATACAATGAATATCATTAACATCTAAATACCGAATCAAGCAATTTAAAGTGTCTGGGGTGAATCACAAAAGCAGAGTGGACGTTAAGATGAGCTCAAAAAAGTTTGTAAGTGAAATATCCCCTTACGGTTATTTGTCATGTGCAATTTGTTTTATTACGAAGCCTGAAAGCCAAACAGAAATGACATTTTTATCCATATGCAGTGGTGGGGAAAAAGTACTCAAATTTTTTCACTGAAGGAAAAGTATCAATACTGCAATATAGAAATACTCTGTTACAAGTAAAGGTCCTGGAATTCAAAATGTACTTGAGTAAAAGTACAACAGTATTGGCATCAAAATATACTTAAAGTACCAAAAGTAAAAGTACTAAAATGTTTGAAAATAGCAGGTCTACAAGCTCAATACAGCTTGTAGATCGGCTATTTTTTAGATAGCCTAGGTATAAAATATGGATAAAGCAGTTAATGTATGTTGTATGACATAATAATTTATATATGCAAAGTAACTAGTAAACTTAAGTTTTCAAATAATTGTTGTGGGGTTAAAGTACAATATTTGCCTCTGAGATGTACTGAAGTAAAAGTACTGAAAATTGGAAATACTCCAGTAAAGTGAAAATACCTCTTAACTGTACTTAAGTACAATACTTTTATTCTGTAAAGCACTTTGAATTGCCCTGTGTATGAAAAGTGCTATATAAATAAAGTTGCCTTGCCTACTTGAGTAAATGTACTTACTTACTTTACACCACTGTCCATATGATCCAATGCCAAAAAACACAACTAAATGGTTAATCACATGTATTTGTATGACAGTCGTCAACTTAAATGTTTTAATTGTCACAGCCCTAGGCATAGCCTACTTCAGGGGTCTTCAACGTTTTTCAGGCTGAGAGATGAAGCAGGGACCCCCACAGCAGGGACTCCCCACTACATATTGTGTAAAATTGTGTTGCAGATCAAAGTTTTTCCATAGATTTCATAGATTCATTGACTCTCAGTGTTTTGTAAATTAGTGGCAGACATTTAACCACTTAACCGTCAATAGACCATTTTCAAACATCGGCCATATTGCCATTAAGTTAACCCTTTCAGTGCGATTCAGTGCCAGACTTATTTCTGGCTGTGTTTGCCCACTGCCAGCGATTTTTCAATTTTGTTACCGTTTCAAGTAGTCACAGAATATTTATCTCCAGTATGATCGATCCCCTGATGTTAAAACCAGGATACAGTATACGTATCCTAAATGTGGCTCTCGGTCACTTGAATAAATCTTTATTTCTTTGTTTGTTTTCTTTCAGATACTCAAGTATACATCCTGGCAGAGGTGTTGCAGGGGGGGGGGGGGGACCACCCCCTTCCTCTTCATTATAAGATAGAAACTAGAGTGGAGAGAGTTTTGCCGAGGTTGTTCTTGCCTGCACCCTCCTGTGAAACTACCCAGCCTGCACCCTCCTGTGAACCGACCCAGGCTGCACCCTCCTGTGAACCGACCCAGGCTGCACCCTCCTGTGAACCGACCAAGGCTAGACCCTCCTGTGAACCGACCCAGCCTGCACCCTCCTGTGAACCGACCCAGGCTGCACCCTCCTGTGAACCGACCCAGGCTGCACCCTCCTGTGAACCGACCCAGGCTGCACCCTCCTGTGAACCGACCCAGGCTGCACCCTCTTGTGAACCGACCCAGGCTGCACCCTCCTGTGAAACGGCCCTGGCTGCACCCTCCTGTGAACCGACCCAGGCTGCACCCTCCTGTGAACCGACCCAGCCTACAAAGTCTTTTGAAGAGGAGCTTCTGTTTGCAAAGTCTTTTGAAGGGGAGCTACTGTCTGTAGACAGAGGATCCTCTTCAAAAGACTTTGTAGACAGAGGATCCTCTTCAAAAAAGTCTTGTGAAGAGCCTCTGTCTACAGTGTAGACAGAGGCTCTTCACAAGACTTTGTAGACAGCGGCTCTTCACAAGACTTACCTTAGTGTAGACTCTACACTAAGGTAAGTCTTGTGAAGAGCCGCTGTCTACAAAGTCTTTCGAGGAGGAGCCGCTGTCTACAAAGTCTTTCGAGGAGGAGCCGCTGTCTACAAAGTCTTTCGAGGAGGAGCCGCTGTCTACAAAGTCTTTCGAAGAGCCGCTGTCTGCAAAGTCTTTCAAAGAGCCGCTGTCTGCAAAATCTTTCGAGGAGGAGCCGCTGTCTACAAAGTCTTTCGAGGAGGAGCCTTCCTTACTTAGACTTACCTTAGTGTAGACTCTACACTAAGGTAAGTCTTGTGAAGAGCCGCGGTCTACAAAATCTTTCGAGGAGGAGCCGCTGTCTACAAAGTGTTTCGAGGAGGAGCCGCTGTCTACAAAGTCTTTCGAAGAGCCGCTGTGTACAAAGTCTTTCGAAGAGCCTCTGTCTACAAGTCTTTTGAAGAGCCTCTGTCTACACCTCCTGTGACTCTCTCTATGCATGGATTTAGCTGCATGGGGGTTTCCTCTGAAGACGCCTTAAGGTAGGAACCTCTTTAGGGCTGTCACGATTATGACATTTAACTTGACGCTTGATTGATTGTCGCTCAAATAGTTGCGATTAACTATTTTAATTGCGTCGTAGTAACATTTTGAATAAAACTTTGTCCGGCTTTTTTAGGCTTCGTAAACAAAAGCCGAACTACAAGCTTTGAGCGTGTAGGTCGGCTATTTCCACAATGATTGGAAAATGTTTGAAATTGTATGAACATTTTTCAACATGGAAACGATTATGACTTATCCCCAAAAAAGTATTGTGATTATCTCAAATACTTGCGATTATGTAATAATTGTGACGGTCCTAAAGACAATGACAATTTTCCTTTTCCTTTGCTGGATGCTGCAGTTGCTTCATGCTGCAGATTGTAATGGATGATGCTTGTGGTGTATTTCATACTGGTTGGATGATGCTTGTGGTGTATTTCATACTGGTTGGGTGTATGAAATACGAATTGTCGGAGGTCTGTTGATGTGGTTAAAGATGTGTGCTCTTTTTTTCAGATTTCAAGGCTGACATTGAATCTAAGACTATGTTGGTAGTGTAGTTTGTTTAGTTTGCATTCAATATTTATTTTGATGTGGCAAATCCAGGATTTGGACCTGGTGGTCCATAAGACCAAAGGTCACTTTTTGGTAGGTACCAAAAGGACACTGTTTGGTAGGTCCCAAAAGTCACTTTTTGGTCGGTACCAAAGGTCACCTTTTTCTGGCTGGGATGGGGGGAACTGTATAAATCCGGGCCTGGACCTGGTCATCTTAAAGATCACGTTGCTCAATTTCTAACCAATGCCACTTGCCCACCCGTGGAGTGAAATCACAGCAAGGTAACTATACAACACACACACACACACACACACACACACACACACACACACACACACACACACACACACACACACACACACACACACACACACACACACACACACACACACACACACACTAATAATGAGCATTTTTCTTTTTTATGTTTGGTAGCTTTCTTTCAGACGAGAAGAAGCCATTCCGGTACACTTCGGCAAAAAATAGAAGGCACATCCTTGGATGTATTCATCACTCTGTGAACCGACCCAGTCTGCACCCTCCTGTGAACCGACCCAGGCTGCACCCTCCTGTGAACCGACCCAGGCTGCACCCTCCTGTGAACCGACCCAGGCTGCACCCTCCTGTGAACCGATCCAGGCTGCACCCTCCTGTGAAACTACCGCTGGCTCCGCCAAAGACCTCGGCCCGCGGGGGGTTTCCTCTGAAGACTGCTCAAAGTAGGAACCTCTTTAGGGCTGTCACGATTATGATTAACTTGACGCTTGATTAAGTGTCGCTCAAATAGTTGCGATTAGCGGTTTTAATTGCGTTGTGGTAACATTTTGAACTTTTTTCTGAATTCGTAAACAAAAGCCGAACTACAAGCTCAAAACGCATCACGTGGTGATGCGTTTTGAGCGTGTAGTTTGGCTATTTCCACAATATTTTGAAAATATATCAAAATGTTTTTCAACATGGAAACGATTATGACAATTAGAACTATTATCCCCAAAAAAGTATTGCGATTATCTGAAATACTTGCAATTATGTAATAATTGTGACGGTCCTAATTTTTCCTTTTCCTTTGCTGTATGCTGCAGTTGCTTCATGCTGCAGCATACAGCAAAGGATGAAGTGTTTGTGTTGGATGCTACTTGTGTCGTATGCTGTTCTAACCCTAACCCTAACCTGCTGGGTTTTCTTTTCAGGTTTTTAGACATAGGCCTTTGTAAATCCGGGCCCCTACCTGGTCATTTGAAAAGGTCCAAAAGACCTGGTCATTTGAAAAGTCACTTTTTTTGGGTGTTAAGTCGCGGTGGGGGGAACTGTCTAATTTCTTGCCCAAAGAAGAACAAGAATCACATGAAGCTGCTACATTTTATTTCTTGCCCAAAGAAGAACAAGAATCATATGAAGCTGCTACATTTTAATCAAGATGATCTACGTTTTTCCATTTAAAAGTTTTAATTTCTTGCCCGAAGAAGAACAAGATCAAGAACATCATGTCGATGTGTCCCAACATACCTAAACTGAGTCAACGAGATGTACATTTTGAATGACAAATATCTAACCAATGGAGCAACTATTTTGTATTTCTTGCCCACCTTTGGAGTTACATCATCGCAAGGTAGCTATACAATCCAATAGCAATACGAGTGATCAGCAGTTTGCACAAGCATACTGTGCTGTCTACCAGGCCCACTTCTTCATGTATGTTTTGAAGTGTCCAACCCCAGTACGCAGTCTGTTCAGCTAGGTCAATTTCCAGCATAGCAGATCTCCCTCTTTGATGCCGTCTCCTGGGTCCCAGATGTAGCGGCGACAACGTGTGGGCCCATGCAGAAGACTCCCACTCCTGCTTCCAGGATGCCTCCATCCATGCCTTTGTAGACAGGTCCTCAGGGATAGAACTGAGCATCTCTTGTTGTATGGGTGGCAGGACTTGAGTCTGTTTTGAAGGCAATGCTGTCATAGTGTTGTCATGCAGGATATGCCAGTCATCTTTCTGGGCTATCCTTGGGGCGAGGATGTGAGAGTAGCAGCCTCTCGTTGGAGGCCGGTTGAGGCAATTCCTGCTAGCATTGGGAAGTAGAATATAGGGGTGGGATTCAGGCAACCAGTTATAATCCGGAGAACATCGTTAATGGCAGCATCAACTTTTTTGGCATGTGGGCTTCTACACCAAGCTGAGGCGCAGTGTTTGGCTGCAGCAAAGACCAGGGCTTGCGTGGGGATTCGTAGTACTTTGGCAGAGGAATCTCAGGACGTACCAGCGAGACATCAGATTGGCAAGACCTTTGATGACACTTTGGCCTCTGGGTGTTGCTTAGAAGACAGTGTCCTATCCAGGTACCTTGGGGCTTGCTGGAACTCCAAGTGATTGTGGTCCATGAACACGTCCAGTTCCCGTTTTGCTTTGCTGTTGTTGACGTGATATGCTGCCAACACTGTCCTCCCAATGCTGAGCTGCAGGCGCCACCTACGAAGGTAGGCTCCTAAGATATCCATGTGGACATGATGGAAGTCATTTGGGGTAGAGCGGCTGAGTTGGATTCTACAGACCAGGAGTGTTGGTATAGGTAGAGGCATGGCCGAAGAGCTTTGCCCATCACTCACTTCTTGCTGATGCCGAAGTCAAAACACAGTATTTCCCTCATTGTGATAGCTCTAAGTCTGCAGTACACCTGACTGGTGGCAATAGCCTGGTTGTGATGCGTATATGTGATCAAAATTATTTAAAAAGACCACAAATGCCGCAACAAATACTGTATCTCAACTGTGGTGAGGTTTTAAAGGGTTTAAGGTTTTTAAAGGTTTAAGGTTTTTAAAGGCCTAAGGTTTTTAAAGGTCTAAGGTTTTTAGAGGTCTAAGGTTTTTTAAGGTTTTAAAAGGTTTAAGGTTTAAAAGGTTTAAGGTTTAAAAGGTTTAAGGTTTAAAAGGTCTAAGGTTTTTAAAGGTCTAAGGTTTTTTAAGGTTTTAAAAGGTTTAAGGTTTTAAAGGTTTAAGGTTTAAAAGGTTTAAGGTTTAAAAGGTCTAAGGTTTAAAAGGTCTAAGGTTTAAAAGGTCTAAGGTTTAAAAGGTCTAAGGTTTTTTAAGGTTTAAGGTTTTTTAAGGTCTAAGGTTTTTAAAGGTTTTAAAAGGTTTAAGGTTTCAAAGTTTTTAGAGTTCTAAAGGTTTGAAACATGTAAAAGGTTTAAGAGGTTCTAAAGGTTTGAAACATGTAAAGGTTTGAAAGGTTCAAAAGGTTTGAAAGTACAAATGATTTCAAAAATTCAAATGGTAGCTGACATGTCCTAAGTAGGCCAAACGTTGTAGAGTTGGAACTGAGTTTGTAGCTACAATAATTAAGGGCTAGTTTGCCGTCAAAGAAACGGATGGAAAATCCCATTAATTTCAATGGTGAAATTCAAAGTGAAATATCTCTAAAAAATGCAACAACAAATTAGCTTATATCCACTGCAACGGCCAAAGAGCTTACCCTGATTGATCACATCTACGCATCACAACCAGGCAATTGCCACCAGTGAGGTGTACTGCAGACATACAGCTATCACAATGAGGTATATACTGTGTTTTGACTTCTGCATCAGCAAGAAGTGAGTGATGTGCAAAGCTCTTCAGCCATGCCTCTCCCTATACTATCACTCCTGGTCTGTAAAATCCAACTAAGCCGCTCTACCCCAATGACCTCCATCATGTCCACATGGACATCTTGGCAGCCTACTTTTGCTGGTGGCGCCTGCAGCTCAGCATTGGCAAGACGGTGTTGGCAGCATATCACCTCAACAACAGTGAAGCAGATAGGGAACCGGATGTGTTCATGGACAACAACCAGCTGGAGTTCCAGCAAGCCCCAAGGTATCTGGATAGGACACTGTCTTTTAAGCAACACCCAGAGGCCAAAGTGTCATCAAGGGTCTCGCCAATCTGATGTCTCGCTGGTACGTCCTGAGATTCCTCTGCCAAGGTACTGCGAATCCCCACGCAAGCCCTGGTCTTCGCTGCAGCCAAACACTGTGCCTCAGCCTGGTGTAGGAGCCCACATGCCAAAAAGGTTGATGCTGCCATTTAGCTACGTTCTCCGGATCATAACTGGTTGCCTGAATCCCGCCTGAATGTTCTACTTCCCAATCCTAGCAGGAATTGCCTCAACCGGACTCCAACGAGAGGCTGCTGCCCTCACATCCTCGCCCCAAGGAAAGCCCAGAAACATGATTGGCATATCCTGCATGACACCTCTATGACAGCGTTGCCTCCAAACAGACTCAAGTCCCGCCGCCCATTCAACAAGAGATGCTCAGTTCTATCCCTGAGGACCTGTCTACAAAGGCATGGATGGGAGGCATCCTGGAAGCAGGAGTGGGGAGTCTTCTGCATGGGCCCACACGTTGTCACCGCTAGATCTGGGACCCAGGAGACGGCATCAAAGGAGGAAGATCTGCCACGCCGGCAATTGACCTAGCTGAACCGACTGCGTACTGGGGTTCGACACTTCAAAACGTGCATGAAGATGTTGGGCCGGCAGCACAGTATGCTTTAGCAGACGTCTGATCACATAATCACCTCTCTGTGTCCTCTACAGATCACCATCGGAGGCCGGTCTCTTTGATGTGGGACCTGAGACGAGGGCGTTGCTGCACGTCATTGAGCTGGACATCTGATGATGATACACGAAAGAAGAAGACGCCCAAGTCTCATACAATTATGAAATATCTGTTTGCTATGTTTGTAATAAATGTTTCATGTTGTCTCGTCCCAATTGTTGATCGCCCCCCTCCCCCCCCCCACTCTCGGCCTGCACCTTGTCGTGGTGAGTGGGCTTTAAACCAAGACAGGCCATTTAACCACAGTTGTAAGGTAACTAAGTACATTTACTCAAGTACTGTCCTTAAGTAAAATTGAGTTCTTTTTTTTACTTTACTGGAGCATTTCCAATTTTCACTATTTTTTCTTCTACTCCACTACATCTAAAATGTAAATATTATATTTTTACTCCACTGCAATTATTTGAAAGCTTTAGATACTTGTTAATTTGTAGATTTTGATCATTACAAAACATACATTAACCACTTCAGCCCTATATACATTTTGGCCATTTGAAAATAGACGATCTAACACGCTCACAATATGCATTGTGAGCTTGTAGATCCACTATTTCCAAAATTATTTTATATATTTCATACATTTGAAAACTTGTGACATTCTGCATAAATATTTTCAATCATTTCTATTTTTGGTACTTTGAGTAGATTTTTATACCAATACTTTTCTACTTTTACTCAAGTAAATGTTGAATTCCGCGACTTTTACTTGTAACAGTATTTCTGCATTGCAGTATTGATACTTTTATTTCAGTAAACAATCTGAGTAATGGGCACTTAACACATCTCTTCTGGGTGGAGCTCACTACAAGCTCACAACGCGTCGCGAGCTTGTAGATCAGCTATAGCCAAATAGGGCTGAAGTGGATAATGCATGTTTTGTAATGATGATCAAAATCTACAATGATAATCAAAATCTACAAAGTAACTAGTAACTATCTGGTAGGAGACGCAAATAATCTACTTTGTGTCTCCTACCGGATACATTAGCCGGTAGGAGACGGGAATCAAATTATTGGCTTAGGAATGCCACAAAAACAATCATGGGGTGTGCAATTGATAGAAAATAAGTCATTTTTGGGTGAACTACTCCTACTCCTTTAAGAGAAGTTCCACTGCTCCTTTAAGAGAAGTTCCACTGCTCCTCAAAAGGACAACTTTATTTTCCATCCTCGATGACTAGCCTACTATTATTATTGCGTGTGGAATAACTGCAAGCCAATGTTCAGAGGCATTGTCAGTATTTGTCTTAATTTCTTGAGTTCCTATTTATTTTATTGCCAATAATTCAACTGTAAGCCAGTGTTTTTGAGACATATTGTCTTTTATTGCTATGCAATAAATAGTAAAAAGAAATTCTACATGCATAAATAATAATACAAAAGCTAATAATAAAATCAAATGAAAATAGAAAAGTTAATGTCGAGACCTGTCTTGTTTTAGTAGTGCTGATGATGTCATGATAAACTGTATTTGGTTAGGTCAAAGCTATGCTAAATCCACCCTTGCCCACTATTAGCTAATATCCGATGACTAGGTCACTTGTGTTGCGCCATAAAAAACAAATGCAACAAACCAAAACAACACAAAAGGCACTGGTCTGGTTCTCCTGGTTTTACTAAGACAGGGTTCAAATCCCTGTGGTGCCCTGCTCATGGTTTGCGTTGCATTTCCATTTCCATGGTGGATTAGAAGCGACTATAGTCCACATAGCACTTCAAACCTATTTGAGAATAGCCGATCTGTAGATCGGCTAGCTATTTTCACACAGCAATGCAGCTCTCCGGGGAAAAGCTCATTGTGGGTATATGAGCATGAGCGCGAGAAATGTGTTTGGATTAGGGGTTGTAATATTATTAATTTTAAATTGTATTTCCATATGCTGTATTTATTATGCAGGCAATTTAGAGTTGATTGGTAGTACCATTTGTAGCGACTTTTTTTGGTCCCTAACATTCATCGAGCTCTGGACTTAGTCAATTTATTTTTTCACCATTGGGTCACTACCGAAACGAAAGTTGGTCACTACCGAAACGAAAGTTAAATCCGAAAAAATCACTAAGTGTGGAGGCCAAAATCGTCCCCCCAAAAACCTGTTAGGAGTACGTTTCAGGCAATTTAGAGTTGATTGGTAGTACCATTTGTAGTGACTTTTTTTGGTCCCTAACATTCATCGAGCTCTGGACTTAGTCAATTTATTTTTTCACCATTGGGTCACTACCGAAACGAAAGTTGGTCACTACCGAAACGAAAGTTAAATCCGAAAAAATCACCAAGTGTGGAGGCCAAAATCGTCCCCCCAAAAGCCTGTTAGGAGTACGTTTCAGGCAATTTAGAGTTGATTGGTAGTACCATTTGTAGTGACTTTTTTTTGGTCCCTAACATTCATCGAGCTCTGGACTTAGTCAATTTATTTTTTCACCATTGGGTCACTACCGAAACGAAAGTTGGTCACTACCGAAACGAAAGTTAAATCTGAAAAAATCACTAAGTGTGGAGGCCAAAATCGTCCCCCCCAAAACCTGTTAGGAGTACGTTTCAGGCAATTTAGAGTTGATTGGTAGTACCATTTGTAGTGACTTTTTTTGGTCTGTGGTCTGGTCATATGAATGACTTCTTAGTCTATTTTTAGAGGTAAGAAAAATAAAAGCACCTAATAACAACATATTAATTTTTATTAAGCAAAAAGGTAGGCAGAAGTATAATGTGTCATGACGTTAGCACGGAATAGCTGGTGTACAATTTATGGTACAGTTCTGTGGTAATGAGAGGTAATTTGTTCCTAATAACAACAAAATATTTTTTATTAAGCAAAAAGGTAGGCAGAAGTATAATGGGTCATGAAGTTAGCCCAGAATGGCTGATGTACAATTTACAGTACAGTTCTGTTGAAATAAGATGTAAAGTAACTTGAAGTAAGTGGAAATAACATTAAATAAAGGCCTAATAAAGAACACATTGTTCTAACGAAACCCTTATAGTACACTAGCCTAACATCACATGGTGTAGTTAGTAGTTGCAGGGTTGTAATGTGACGGTCAAGTAAGTGGAAATAACATCTTAATAGGCTTTGTTAGGTCTTATTATGCTTATTATGCTCTATAACTGTGTTTGTTTGTTTCTGTCTAATAGCAGAGAACACCATTTCTAATAACGCCTTTTGTTACGTTTAATTCAATTTCTAATTAAAACAATTAAGGGATAATAGTGGAAAATAAGGGTATAACAACGTTTGTTTCTTTCTAATAAAAAAACATTATTGCTAATAAGAAACACATTATTTGTAATAACGGCTTATTATGTCAAATTAGTGTACCGTAAATTGTGCTGCGACCCTTACTTTACACCACGGGTGAATTACTCTCTTGAACCAGTCCACTACTACAGTATGTGGCCCAGACCACTACTACATGGCCCAAGCATATTGACATGTCTATACAACTGCACCTGGACTAGCTAATATGAAGGGAGAAAGGGGGGTTGTAATTCATATGCATGACCATGGACAAGATGCACGTGGTGTTTGCTTAAAAAAATAATTTATTCAATTCAGATGCCTACAGTAGGTTTTAATTGTGGTCATCTTTCGATAATTGCCTCGGTTGAAATGTCCACTTATTGTAAATGAGATTCATGATGTATAGTTTATTCCTGTTACTTTTCCTTGTTCATTGCTTGGACATGGCATTAAGTACGCCATATTTCTGTGTTCGGTCTGAAGTGAGTGCCCATGGGCTCTCTGGGACCGCATATTGAGAATATTTCAGTCATAATAGTGATGGATAGAGCTACTTACGGCAAGGTACAGACACATTTAATGGCCAGTCGAACATTTTAATGGATATGGGAGCACCTTGGTACACTATTTCGAGCTCTCACAACACTTCATTGTGCTATTACTACAGCAATTGGAATGGAATTACGAAAACATGAAGGAAATCTGTAGTAAATCATTAGCATCAAAACAACAAACAGTGAACTGAAAGGTGTGTGTGTGTGTGTGTGTGTGTGTGTGTGTGTGTGTGTGTGTGTGTGTGTGTGTGTGTGTGTGTGTGTGTGTGTGTGTGTTGTGTTTTTTTTTAATAAAATGAAGTGGTTAATGTATGTTTTGTAATAATAATCTCAATCTGAAGTGGAGTAAAATGTGCAATATTTGCGTCTGAGATTAAGTGAAGTAGAACTATCAAGCGTTGTTTTTTTTAACGGTAAATGTCAAGTAAAAGTAAAAGGTCCTCAAAACTAAGTATAGTACTTGAGTAAATGTACTTTCCACCACTGATACTTTGTACCTGCAGGAAGATTGATTGGATTTGGCGATACCCCCTGCTGTGAGCACAGTGGTGCTGGTGGGCCTGACTCTGTTGCTCTGTGTGAAGCTGGCAATGCACTGGACTGACCTTGTGGTGGAGGTGTCACTATGCAGAGCCATAGTCATTATTCAATTAGACAGAATTGGGCACTAGCTAATGTGACAGTGGACTGCTGTGAATTCTGACTGGGAATTAACTTCTAGGCTTGGCAATGCAATGCAATGCCCACTTTAGCAGGATAGCCAAGCCTAAAACCAGTTTTAGCAGATTACCTCACCTGAATATAGTGAGGTGCATTGGAAAATAATTATATATATATATATATATATATATATATATATATATATATATATATATATATATATATATATATATATATATATATATATATATATAATATTATTATTATTTAATCACTGTTCAGCTAGAAAATACTATTATCTGTTGTTTTTCAATTCAATGTGAATGTGGGTGACAAATGTCCTTGAACAGCTTTCTAGCTATTGATATTTTCAACTGAATGTTTCAATATTCTTTTGTAAACTCTTCTTTTGGAAAGGCAAATATGAATGAGCAGCTTTGCAGAGCATTTTGTCATTGTGAGGAGGAGGGGGGGGGGGATTGGTGCACAAATAATTAAAAGGTATTGTGTAACCAGACTTTTAGTGCAGAAATATATCTAGCCCAAAGCGGAGTCTTGGAGCAATGCCTCGAAACTGGGCCTAGTAATCCAATCAGAAATATTAAGAAGTAATGAAGGGCAAGAATATAATCCCCATATTCTCTTTTATATTAATGAATATTAATACACACTTCATTTCAGGAAGTCATTTGGATTATTAATTGAGATGAGAAATAGCATTGTCTATTTCAATCCACTGATGGGCAGAAATACAAAACACTGATCTACAGTAACTCTGCATTTCTATCCATGCATAAAGCATAATCCAGTAGAATATAAAAAATTCACCAAAACAAGAAAAACAAAATATAATATTGCAGTTACAATTGTATACAAGGCTCTCAATTTGCCAACTGAGAACATGAAAACTTATAATCTGTTATTATGTCTAATGGTGGCTTATGGATTTGTTTTCTTGAGTCAGTTGTATTTGGCACAAATACAAAACAAAATATATTTAAATCATACACATTCTAGACAGTATTCTTATACCTGTCACGACTGCCACACCCACTCTACCTTTCACCCCCTCTTTCTAGTTCTCTATTCTGATTATAGGAGTGGAGACAGGGGTCAGGAGGCGGAGACGACCAATCAGGAGGTCTATAAAGCCAGGCTCAACGCTACATGCTCTGCCAGATCATCAGTCTCTGTTTGACCTACTGTAGTCAGTCGCTTTCCACCTGGGCTAGCAATATTCTCAATGTGTTTTCTGAATACTTACCTTTCTCTCCTGTGCTTGTAAAGTGACCACCTGAACCCTGGAAGTCTGCCTCTGCTCACCACTGCTACACTCTGCTCCATTCTTGTATCTGAACCCTGGAGGTCTGCCTCTGCTCTGCTGTGATCCTAGCCACCATTGCTGCATTCAGCTCCACTCGAACAGTGTCTAAATAAATCTATATTCTATAGCTGCAACTCCATCTAGTCTGTCTCCGTGTTTGCACCTGGGTTCAAGGAAACTTTACAATATGACAATACCAGTGTATTCTTTGAAAATTACATACACAGCTATATCTGATTAGGTATCATCGATTAACCGAGACCTGGAACGCATCTGTGTCACTTCAGATTTCTTTGGCTATTAAAAAATAGCAGATATACAAGCTCATAGCGCGGCACTCAGCGCGGCACCGAGTGCCGCGCTATGAGCTTGTAGATCTGCTATTTTTGAAAAATCTTGAATTTTTTTTTTTTCCAAAAAACTGTTAGGATTTAGATTTTTTTAAAGAATCGCCTCAGGTCTTAATGGGTTAATGATTAATGGGAAGACATTTTGGTAATTTTGTGATTTTGAGGCTGCAAATGCCTGCCTGTGTCTGAAGATCTCCATTGATTATCGTCTTTTATGATTACAGTCTAGGAGCTCCTAAAAATGCTGCTAGCTTGGCAGATAAAGGATAACATTGTCATCAGTCAAACGCTGCTCAACCACTATAACCTCTATGACAATTGTTGTCAAAGTGGGGTCCAGGATTCCTTGAGGGTGTTCCAAATGGACCCACAGGTCTGTAACTCTGAGGGTGTACAAATGGAACCAAATGGACCCTTATATCGCCATTGATTATTGTCTTTTATGATTACAGTCTAGAGTCTAGGAGCTCATAACAATACTGCTAGCTTGGCAGATAAAGGATGAAATTGTCATCAGTCAAACGCTGCTCAACCACTATAACCTCTATGACAATTGTTCTCAAAGTGGGGTCCAGGGACCCTCAGGATTCCTTGAGGGGGTTCCAAATGGGCCCTTACGGGTATGTAACTCTGAGGGTGTACAAATGGAACCAAATGGACCCTTATGGGTCCATTTGGTTCCATTTCTACACTCTATGAGTCACACTAGATCTATGAAAACACACTCCTCCTGTGGCATGATCGGTAAATATGGACTCTAGCAGATGAGCCCCTTGCACACCCCTGAAAGCTAATGATAATGGTGTTAATAGTTGTAAGGACGATTACAGTTGGAGATGATGATCAAAGGGGAAATTACTCTTTCACATCCCTGGTGGCTAATAGAATTCTTTTTCTGATTGGCTGAAGCTCAGGCTCAGCAGAGGTCACTCATCTCTCTTCCCATTTCATTACAGAAAACCATAAATCAGGCCCGCTTCTTCAACCATTTTGGATGACTGTCGACAACTTTATTATGACCTTGTTCAAATTTGCAGAGGAGCTTACTCTCTCTCTCTCTCTCTCTCTCTCTCGCACTCTCTCTCTCTCTCTGTCTCTCTTTCTCGCTCCATGTAATTTAAGCAGTGACAGCTTTGTCTCATTAAGGTGCCATCTGGTGAAATGTAAAATTAAAAAATAAATCTGTTTATTTACTGCCATATCTTTCGGATAAGGGATCAAGGTTTCTGTTGTCGGCTACAAGTCAAGCGAGCCCTGTTCCAAAAGCTGTTGTTCTGCTGTTGTTCTAGCTAAGTTCATAGGTGGCCGCACCTCTCCCATTCTCGCACTAGCAAGTATCTCCTGCTCTTCCCCTTCTGCTCGTGGTCTATTAACCCATTCTATCCGGAAATGCATCTGTGTCATTTTAGATTTGAGCTATAACTATTCTTTTATACTTTGGCTATTCAAAAATAGCAGATGTACAAGCTCATATAGCGCTACAAGCTTGTAGATGTGCTATTTTTGAAAAATCGTGAACATTTGTGCAAATCTTTGAATACATAATATATTTTTTGAAACAACATTTTTAACTCAAATCTTTGCTTCATGGGGGTGCCTGGAACAACATATTGTGATGGGGTCGGTGGCTAAATACATATAATTTTGGGTGGTCCTTGACATGAAAAAGTTTGAGAACTGCTGATTTAGCAACATACGTTTTTTTTTCAGAAAACTGTTAGAAGACGTTTGTAAAGATTTGCAAAACATTTCAAGATAAAGAAATAAATCCTGATCTACAAGCTCATAGCGCGCTCACAGATGCCTTCCCGGTCTTAATGGATTAAATGCAGCTAAAGCAACAGGAGCTAAAAAGAGCTGTCCTTATGCTGTTGACTTCCCCTCTGCACAGATGGCTGGGTCCCCAGCATTTTCTGCGTCGAAAGACACCTGACACTGCAGACACCTAAGGCTACAACAAATCATATTGAAGCAGCTGGCGCTATCCTGTTCACTACCATAATACCAATGGGACTGCTAATTCATAGGTTTGCATAACAGGGGAGAGATGAGATGAACTACGTCAGAGTTTTCATATTGAGTCAGGAGTACGGGCTGCAAATATAAATTATTGTTGTAGTGATTATTCAATCAATTACTTTTTAGATTTATCGATTAGTCGAGAAGCGCGTTTAAAAAAGGAAAATGTTTATATATATAAATAATAATAAATTTCATTTCATCGACACATATGCTGGACTGGCCTGGAAACGAACCTGGGGCAACCAGGGCCTCTGGCTCCCGCATTTGCGTGAGGTTTGGACAAAAGCTGTAGCTATCTGATAAGATATGTGGCAGCAGCTAGACAGACTTTCACACCCATCGGACCAACAGTGCCAGAGATTAGCTGTTCACGGACGGACGGACGGACGGACGGACGGACGGACGGACGGACAGGGGCAAAAACATAATTCTCTGACCTTCGGCCATCCGGCCTGGAGGAGACAAAAATAAAAGATCAACAAGTTCACATCATGTTGTGGTAGTCACGTGTTTTGAGCTAGTACTAGTAGATCTGCTATTTTGACTAAACTTGTTTTGCGTTTTTTTGGGGGTTTTTATTAGAATTTTGGGAAAATGTTCGCCTATAATGACAGGTTGAAGGTGGTTAAAGGGTAAAGCATGGCACTAACCCTGCCAAGACTAGGGGTTAATTTCCTTCTGGGGTTGTGGATGCTGTTGAAAAAGGGGTAAAGTGACAAAGGGGTAAAGTGTTAAGCACTATAATGTATATAATGTAATTCATCATGGTACTTTAGCACAGAAATGGAGTTGGTGTTAGATGTAATTTCACAGACTAGAGCAGCAATCCAAATAACACATCTGTATTTTCACAGCAAAATAGTCTTAGTCTGCAGTGATGGGGAACCTTTGCTTTCGGTGCCCAGGCCCAGCATATCTTTGGGTGTTTTGCTTTGCTGACTGTTGTATCAGATCTAGCAGCCTCCTCTCTCTAGGACCCTCCTTCTCTTTCCACATGCTCTCAGCAGGCTTAAGAGAGATTGACGAGGGCTTAAATGTTCAATATTGACTCAGGTGGCTACACATAGGGTCAGCAGTAAACTTTGAGGCCTGAGAACTGTTTATTATTAGATACAAGCATGAATCCTACCGACAAAGGGAACACAACAAAGTTACTTTTCACATCATGTGACAGCACAGCACAAAAACAATAATATAGCTGCAAGCAGCGATAATACGGGGCCAGTGATTACAGAGAGAAGAATGAAAGAAGCAATGATAAGTAATATGCACAATAAGCCATAGAAACATAGAAGACTGAACTTGAGAGAAAGAAGACCATGCAATTAACATGAGCATTTTAAACCCTCACTAACCCTAACCTCAGTAAAACAACGCCTAAGCCTATCCTCAAGAAACACTATGTGTTATCCGAATAATGCCAAATCATGAACACCTCAATACATTGTCGCGGACAGGGATCGAACCAGCGACCTACGGACTCCAAGGCTGCCTATCTTCTCATTGAGATAGATATATGGCCTCCCGGATGGTGTTTGTTGATATATATATATATTTTTTTTAATATATTTTTTATTAGGGAATTCAATTTAGGTTTCACAGACATGATATATGCATGTACAGTTATATTCATATCCCCTTTTTTTACATTTTCACCCGGCATCGTCTCTGTATGTAAAACAGCCATCAAAAAAAAAAAAAAAAAAAGGAGGAGGAAGAAGAAAAAATAAATAAATAAGTAAATAAAAAGCATATATACAATCATACAGGTACTCACAGACTTGAAATGTAATAAGAAAAATTACTGGGGGGGGGTGTACACCGTTGATAGAAATAAAATTAAACAAAAAGATTGAGAGAAAGTTAAGTATAAGGGGAAGAAGAGAAAAAAGGAAAAGCAAAAAGGGGAAAGAACGGGGGAGGGGAAGGTAGGGCGGGGGGGGGGGGGACTCAGTCAGAGGGCAGAGTTTGTAGTGAGTTGAAATAAGTGATAAATGGGTCCCATTTATGGGAAAACATAGCGGAGTTGCCCTTTACGGAGTATTTAATATTTTCCAGCTTAATATAATACATAACATCCCTGAGCCACCTGGACGTGGATGGGGCTTTAGACGATTTCCATAGAAGTAAAATACAGCGTCTCGCCAATAAAGATGTGAAAGCTAGTACATCTGATTGTATGGAATTGGTTCGAGTAACACCACCACTTGTGACCCCAAATATGGCTATTAGGGGGTTCCTGTGTATTTCGAGACCCAAAACCTTGGACAAAGTGTCGAAGTAATCATTCCAAAATGTATTAAGTTTGGAGCAGAAATAAAACATATGACTCAGGTTGCATGGTGAAGAGTGACATCTTTCACATTGGTCTACTATGGATGGGAACATTTTTGATAGTCTAGTTTTAGAAAAGTGGATTCTGTGTAGTACTTTAAACTTTAAACGTTTGTTGATATTTATAAGTATTTCCGTGCATTATGAACCAAGCCTCTGTGTCCCGAACTACTCTAGATCACTGGTTCACAAACCATTTACCAATAGAGGCATTTTTGTCTCTCCTCGGAACGAAAACTAGTGAAAGTAGCCGATCTACAAGCTCACAAAACGTTGCTGTCTGAAAAGTTGTGTGATTGTAGATCGGCTATTTTCACAATGAAGTTTGTCATACATTGCAAAAACATACTCTGTCAAAGAAGCATTTCATGTTACAGACTTTCACACCCATCGGACCAACAGTGCCGAGATTAGCTGTTCACGGACGGACGGACGGACGGACGGACAGACAGACAGACAGACGGACGGAAGGACGGATAGGGGCAAAAACATAATTCTCTGACCTTCGGCCATCCGGCCTGGAGGAGACAAAAATAAAAGATCAACAAGTTCACATCATGTTGTGGTAGTCACGTGTTTTGAGCTTGTACAGTAGATCTGCTTTTTTGACTAAACTTGTTTTGCGTTTTTTTTTGTGGGTTTTTATTAGAATTTTGGGAAAATGTTCGGCAATATTAAAACAGGGCCAGGAGCCATGCTGGCAGCCTGGCCCCGTAAATACCAGTTGTCCCATTCTTCAATGTTGTAGTACTTCGACATTTTCAAGGCCAAAATACAAAAGAGCACGTCAAAACCACGAGAAGACACCAGCTGAGGGCCCAAAGGTGCGTTGGCGCAGTGGTAGGGTTCGGTTTATCTTGATCGGTTGCCTCTGCTACAGGCAGTTAGCAGGTTCAAGACCCATGCCATCAATGTACATGGAGGACCATTGGGGGGACTGCGTCCCTCCCCTCTATCCTGATAGTTAAAGGTGGTGGGTTTTGTCTGAAAGAACTCTGTCCAGCTACTGTAATGTTTTACAAGAGGAAATCTTTTAAATTGTGGTTCAGGTTTACAGGTTAAAGTATGAAGGAACAGCAAGGTGCTAAAGTTTTCAGATGTACGTTTTAAAAGTTAACCATCTCAAAAACGACAAAACATTTCAAAGTAAAAAGTTCAAGCATGTTTGTCCACATTAAGCTAAATTCTAAAAAGTGTGAATGGAGTTTCTAGGTGAAAGGTTTTTTTTGTTTTTTTTTAGGTGCCAAAATCCTCCATTGACCTCCATTATACATTTCTGAACTTTTAAAGCAGTATATTTCTAAAACTATGTAACATTTCAAAGATTCATTTTCAGGCAAACATGTCCACAGTAAGATGAACATTTTAAAGTATGAATGGCGTTACTAGGTGTAAGTATGTAGGACTAGTAGCATGCCAAAGTTTGTACGTTTCCCCCAGTTTAAATCCGAAAAAATCACTAAGTGTGGAGGCCAAAATTGTTCCCCCAAAAACCTGTTAGGAGTACGTTTCAGGCAATTTAAAGTTGATTGGTAGTGACTTTTTTTTTGGTCCATAACATTCATCGAGCTCTGGACACAATGGTAGTGACACCATTGTGTCACTACCGAAACGGAGTTAAATCCGAAAAAATCACTAAGTATGGAGGCAAAAAAAAAAATGTGTTCCCCCAAAAACCTGTTAGGAGTACGTTTCAGGCAATTTAAAGTTGATTGGTAGTGACTTTTTTTTTGGTCCCTAACATTCATCGAGCTCTGGACTTAGTAATTTTTTTTTCGTTTCGGTAGTGACACCATTGTGTCACTACCGAAACGAAGTTAAATCCGAAAAAAATCACTAAGTGTGGAGGCCAAAAAAAAAGTTGTTCCCCCAAAAACCTGTTAGGAGTACGTTTCAGGCAATTTAAAGTTGATTGGTAGTGACTTTTTTTTTGGTCCCTAACATTCATCGAGCTCTGGACTTAGTATTTTTTTTTTTCGTTTCGGTAGTGACACCATTGTGTCACTACCAAAACGGAAAAAAAATTACTATGTCCAGAGCTCGATGAATGTTAGGGACCAAAAAAATCACTAAGTGTGGAGGCCAAAAAAAATTGTTCCCCAAAAAACCTGTTAGGAGTACTGTACGTTTCAGGCAATTTAAAGTTGATTGGTAGTGACTTTTTTCCCTAACATTCATCGAGCTCTGGACTTAGTAATCTTTTTTTTCGTTTCGGTAGTGACACAATGGTGTCACTACTAAACGAAAAAAAATGTGTTCCCCCAAAAAACCTGTTAGGAGTACGTTTCAGGCAATTTAAAGTTGATTGGTAGTGACTTTTTTTTTTGGTCCCTAACATTCATCTAGCTCTGGACTTAGTATTTTTTTTTCCGTTTCGGTAGTGACACTACCGAAACGAAAAAAAAATTGTTCCCCCAAAAACCTGTTAGGAGTACGTTTCAGGCAATTTAAAGTTGATTGGTAGTGACTTTTTTTTTTGTCCCTAACATTCATCGAGCTCTGGACTTAGTAATTTTTTTCCCGTTTCGGTAGTGACACAATGGTGTCACTACCGAAACGAAAAAGAAATTGTTCCCCCAAAAACCTGTTAGGAGTACGTTTCAGGCAATTTAAAGTTGATTGGTAGTGACTTTTTTTTTGGTCCCTAACATTCATCGAGCTCTGGACTTAGTAATTTTTTTTCCGTTTCGGTAGTGACACTACCGAAACGATAAAAAAATTACTAACTAATTACTCAGAGTCATAAGTTTACAAAATGTACTAAAGTACAGTGAACGTCTGTGCGGTTTGTCTTCATCACTGAAAATAACGTACATGTAAACTGATGTCATGTGCAGTTGGGGTGAAGAAACACAACCATTTCACTCCTAATAATACCTATTTGATTTGACATCCTGACTTGCTGCTGGAGCTGAGGCTTGAACCTGTTACCTGCAGCTCAGTAGTCAGTGACTCTATCCATTCACCTACAGCTGTTTCCTTGGAATCTGTGGTTCTGAAACGTTTTGTTGTCAACCCCCCAAATTGACATGTATTTGGGCAGTGGACCCCAATGTGAAAAGATGTAGTGTCAGGGCCCCCCATGAAAAAGATTTATATTTATGCTGTAACACATTTTTTTTTAAAGTTATTTGTCTTGTTTGTTGTTCAAGTCAAATCACCAGGAAGGCTGTACTTGTCAGCCATCTGTTAGCTCAATGGGTTGAGACGCAGTATTCATGATCCAGAGGCCATGAGTTCAAATCCCATTGATGTCTTTCCTATGATTCTTTCCTTTGCAGACTGGATTCCAGAAGATCAACTGAAAACTACCAGGAAGGCTATATTTGTCATCCAACTGTTAGCTCAATGGGTTGAGACGCAGTATACATGATCCAGAGGCCATGAGCTCAAATCCCATTGATGTCTTTCCTATGATTCTTTCCTTTGCAGACTGGCTTCCAGAAGATCAACTGAAAACTACCAGGAAGGCTGTACTTGTCAGCCATCTGTTAGCTCAATGGGTTGAGACGCAGTATTCATGATCCAGAGGCCATGAGTTCAAATCCCATTGATGTTTTTCCTATGATTCTTTCCTTTGCAGACTGGCTTCCAGAAGATCAACTGAAAACTACCAGGAAGGCTGTACTTGTCAGCCATCTGTTAGCTCAATGGGTTGAGATGCAGTATACATGATCCAGAGGCCATGAGTTCAAATCCCACTGGTGTCTTTACTGTGATGCTTTCCTGGTTAAAACCACCAGGAAACCTGTAACTCTCAGCCAACAGCATAGCTCAACTGGTAGAGCGTTTGTCCAATAACATGACTTGACTTGACTTGACTTGAGTGGGTTCGATTTTCACTCGAGTCAAGTGTCCCCGGTAACTTGGGGCAACGGATAAATTGACTGATATCCTTAGTGATGCTTCCCTTTGCAGACTAACTTCTAGAAAAACAAGTTAAAACCACCAGAAAACCTGTAACTCTCAGCCAACAGCATAGCTCAACTGGTAGAGCGTCTGTCCAATAACATGACTTGACTTGAGTGGGTTCGATTCCCACTCGAGTCAAGTGTCCCCGGTAACTTGGGGAAACGGATAAATTGACTGATATCCTTAGTGATGCTTCCCTTTGCAGACTAACTTCTAGAAAAACAAGTTAAAACCACCAGAAAACCTGTAACTCTCAGCCAACAGCATAGCTCAACTGGTAGAGCGTCTGTCCAATAACATGACTTGACTTGAGTGGGTTCGATTCCCACTCGAGTCAAGTGTCCCCGGTAACTTGGGGCAACGGATAAATTGACTGATATCCTTAGTGATGCTTCCCTTTGCAGACTAACTTCTTGAAAAAACAAGTTAAAACAACCAGAAACCTGTAACTCTCAGCCTACAGCATAGCTCAACTGGTAGAGCGTCTGTCCAATAACATGACTTGACTTGACTTGAGTGGGTTCAGTCAATTTATCCGTTGCCCCAAGTTACCGGGAACACTTGCCTCGAGTGGGAATCGAACCCACTCAAGTCAAGTCAAGTCATGTTATTGGACAGACGCTCTACCAGTTGAGCTAAGCTGTTGGCTGAGAGTTACAGGTTTCCTGGTGGTTTTAACTTGTTTTTCTATAAGTTAGTCTGCAAAGGGAAGCATCACTAAGGATATCAGTCAATTTATCCGTTGCCCCAAGATACCGGGGACACTTGACTCGAGTGGGAATCGAACCCACTCAAGTCAATTCAAGTCATGTTATTGGACAGACGCTCTACCAGTTGAGCTAAGCTGTTGGCTGAGAGTTACAGGTTTCCTGGTGGTTTTAACTTGTTTTTCTAGAAGTTAGTCTGCAAAGGAAAGCATCACAGTAAAGACACCAGTGGGATTTGAACTCATGGCCTCTGGATCATGTATACTGCGTCTCAACCCATTGAGCTAACAGATGGCTGACAAGTACAGCCTTCCTGGTAGTTTTCAGTTGATCTTCTGGAAGCCAGTCTGCAAAGGAAAGAATCATAGGAAAGACATCAATGGGATTTGAACTCATGGCCTCTGGATCATGTATACTGCGTCTCAACCCATTGAGCTAACAGTTGGATGACAAATATAGCCTTCTTGGTAGTTTTCAGTTGATCTTCTGGAAGCCAGTCTGCAAAGGAAAGAATCATAGGAAAGACATCAATGGGATTTGAACTCATGGCCTCTGGATCATGAATACTGCGTCTCAACCCATTGAGCTAACAGATGGCTGACAAGTACAGCCTTCCTGGTGCTTTGACTTGAACAACAAACAAGACAAATAACTTTAAAAAAAAGTGTTACAGCATAAATATAAATCTTTTTCATGGGGGGGCCCTGACACTACATCTTTTCACATTGGGGTCCACTGCCCAAATACATGTCAATTTGGGGGGTTGACAACAAAACGTTTCAGAACCACAGATTCCAAGGAAACAGCTGTAGGTGAATGGATAGAGTCACTGACTAGTGAGCCGCAGGTAGCAGGTTCAAGCCTCAGCTACAGCAGCAAGTCAGGATGTTAAATCAAATAGGTTTTATTAGGAGTGAAATGGTTGTGTTTCTTCACCCCAACTGCACATGACATCAGTTTACATGTACGTTATTTTCAGTGATGAAGACAAACCGCACAGACGTTCACTGTACTTTAGTACATTTTTTAAACTTATGACTCTGAGTAGAGTATAGCCTGACTTAAACAAACAAATAACAACTTAGTATAGTCAGATTATCTTTTATACAACTTACATTTTGTAATCATACTACCGAAACGAAAGTTGGTCACCACCGAAACGAAAGTTAAATCCGAAATAATCACCAAGTGTGGAGGCCAAAATCGTCCCCCCAAAAACCTGTTAGGAGTACGTTTCAGGCAATTTAGAGTTGATTGGTAGTACTTTGTAGTGACTTTTTTGGTCCCTAACACCACAAATGGTTTACATACTCTTTACGAATGTCTTACGCATCATTTGCTTAACATGAATGATAATTCTAGTAACTGTTTGGTGTCTGCATTCATGAAAGCCAGGTAGTTTGCAACAGGTAAGGAGAAAGTCCACATTAACAGACAGTCATAAATGATGAACTGTCTTCACTTCACTACTGTAGGGCACATAATAACATGTACAAAGGATTTATAGATATTTTAGGAATGTTTTACAAAGCATGTTAAACATGAACAAACACATTAACAGACAGTTGTAAATGATGAACTGTCTTCACTTTAATATAGGGCACATAATAACATGTACTAAGGATTTATAGATACTTTAGGAATGTTTAACAAAGCATATGTTAAACATGAACAAGCTACCAATAGCTTGTATATATTATGTAACATCAGTTACAAATGATTTAATAATCATTTACAGATGTATTATACATGGCTTATTCATGAATAGTTACTAATACCTTTATAGATGATTTGTAACCGTAAGTTATAAAGGTTTTAGTAATCATTTACGAATGTCAACAAACAGGTTGTTAATGATTTGTTAATAGTCTACAAACTACTTATAAACGTTTATAAATGCTTTATAACGGGTCATTATTGTAAAGTGCTACCCATTTTTTTCCCCGTTTCGGTAGTGACACAATGGTGTCACTAACGAAACGAAAAAAAAATGTGTTCCCCCAAAAACCTGTTAGGAGTACGTTTCAGGCAATTTAAAGTTGATTGGTAGTGACTTTTTTTTTGGTCCCTAACATTCATCGAGCTCTGGACTTAGTAATTTTTTTTCCGTTTCGGTAGTGACACTACCGAAACGAAAAAAAAATTGTTCCCCCAAAAACCTGTTAGGAGTACGTTTCAGGCAATTTAAAGTTGATTGGTAGTGACTTTTTTTTTAGGTCCGTAACATTCATCGAGCTCTGGACTTAGTAATTTTTTTTCCGTTTCGGTAGTGACACTACCGAAACGAAAAAAAAATTGTTCCCCCAAAAACCTGTTAGGAGTACGTTTCAGGCAATTTAAAGTTGATTGGTAGTGACTTTTTTTTTGGTCCCTAACATTCATCGAGCTCTGGACTTAGTAATTTTTTTTTCGTTTCGGTAGTGACACCATTGTGTCACTACCGAAACGAAGTTAAATCCGAAAAAATCACTAAGTGTGGAGGCCAAAAAAAAAATTGCCCAATGCATTGACAATGCATTGGGCGCTTAAAGTTAAATATCTCCAAAACTACAAATGATTTCAAAGAAAAAATCTCAAGCATGCATGTCCACAGTAAGGTGGAATTTTTGAACTGTGAATGGAGTTTCTAGGTGAAAGTGTTTTTTTGAGGACCCAAAATCGTCCATCGACCTCCATTATAAATCTCTGAACTTTTAAAGGAGTACAATTCTAAAACTATTAAACATTTCAAAGATTCCTTTTCAGGCAAACATATCCAGAGTAAGATGAACATTTTAAAGTATGAATGAGGTTACTAGGCGTAAGTATGTAGTTGTAAGCCTGCTTTTAAATGTCCATTGCCATTGACAATGCATTGGGTGCTTAAAGTTAAATATTTCAAAAACTACAAATGATTTCAAAGAAAAAATCAAAGAAAAAATCTCAAGCATGCATGTCCACAGTAAGGTGGAATTTTTGAACTGTGAATGGAGTTTCTAGGTGAAAGTGTTTTTTTGAGGACCCAAAATCGTCCATCGACCTCCATTATAAATCTCTGAACTTTTAAAGGAGTACAATTCTAAAACTATTAAACATTTCAAAGATTCCTTTTCAGGCAAACATGTCCACAGTAAGATGAACATTTTAAAGTATGAATGAGGTTACTAGGCGTAAGTATGTAGTTGTAAGCCTGCTTTTAAATGTCCATTGCCATTGACAATGCATTGGGTGCTTAAAGTTAAATATTTCAAAAACTACAAATGATTTCAAAGAAAAAATCTCAAGCATGCATGTCCACAGTAAGGTGGAATTTTTGAACTGTGAATGGAGTTTCTAGGTGAAAGTGTTTTTTTGAGGACCCAAAATCGTCCATCGACCTCCATTATAAATCTGTGAACTTCTAAAGGAGTACAATTCTAAAACTATTAATCATTTCAAAGATTCCTTTTCAGGCAAACACGTCCACAGTAAGATGAACATTTTAAAGTATGAATGAGGTTACTAGGCGTAAGTATGTAGTTGTAAGCCTGCTTTTAAATGTCCATTGCCGCATTGACAATGCATTGGGCGCTTAAAGTTAAATATCTCCAAAACTACAAATGATTTGAAAGAAAAAATCTCAAGCATGCATGTCCACAGTAAGGTGGAATTTTTGAAATGTGAATGGAGTTTCTAGGTGAAAGTGTTTTTTTGAGGACCCAAAATCGTCCATCGACCTCCATTATAAATCTCTGAACTTTTAAAGGAGTACAATTCTAAAACTATTAAACATTTCAAACATTCCTTTTCAGGCAAACATGTCCACAGTAAGATGAACATTTTAAAGTATGAATGAGGTTACTAGGCGTAAGTATGTAGTTGTAAGCCTGCCTTTAAATGTCCATTGCCGCATTGACAATGCATTGGACGCTTAAAGTTAAATATCTCCAAAACTACAAATGATTTCAAAGACAAAATCTCAAGCATGCATGTCCACAGTAAGGTGGAATTTTTGAACTGTCAATGGAGTTTCTAGGTGAAAGTGTTTTTTTGAGGACCCAAAATCGTCCATCGACCTCCATTATAAATCTCTGAACTTTTAAAGGAGTACAATTCTAAAACTATTAAACATTTCAAAGATTCCTTTTCAGGCAAACATGTCCACAGTAAGATGAACATTTTAAAGTATGAATGAGGTTACTAGGCGTAAGTATGTAGTTGTAAGCCTGCTTTTAAATGTCCATTGCCATTGACAATGCATTGGGTGCTTAAAGTTAAATATTTCAAAAACTACAAATCATTTCAAAGTAAAACATCTCAAGGATGCATGCCAAAATCTTCCATCGACCTCCATTATAAATCTCTGAACTTTTAAAGGAGTACTATTCTAAAACAATGAAACATTTCAAAGATCCCTTTTCAGGCAAACATGTCCATATTAGGATGAACATTTTAAAGTTTGAATGGGGTTTCTATTCTATATATGACATTTTGAATCATTACAGTCAGTTCACCTTCTTTTTTGGGCCTTGAGTCTTGGGACTCAAGGCCCAAAAGAGAAATTTGATGTCTCCGTGGGAGTAATTGGTAATTGGAAAAATGTCCAAGTTGGATTTGAACTGGGAACCTTCCGGTTGCAAGCCCTGTATAAGGTGGAATTTTTGAACTGTGAATGGAGTTTCTAGGTGAAAGTATTTTTTTGAGGTCCCAAAATCTTCCATCGACCTCCATTATAAATCTCTGAACTTTTAAAGGAGTACTATTCTAAAACAATGAAACATTTCAAAGATCCATTCTCAGGCAAACATGTCCATATTAGGATGAACATTTTAAAGTTTGAATGGGGTTTCATTAAATACAATATAATTATTCTTATAGTCTCTCAAATGTCAATAGTTACTACTTGCATGAATTACAAGTACATTGCAGAGTATGGTGTGTATTATAATTTTTTGGCTGTGAACAAATTATACATGTCTGTTCCATCTGTTCTCGTGGCATTATATGGCAGAATGAATGAACCCCAAATAATGACACATTTCAGGCAATAAGTATTGTGTGCTTTGGGTGGTCTGAGAACATGTTTAAGTTTATTTCAATACCTAAATATTTGGTTTGGTAGGTATCATATCACCACTTCATATTTTGAGGTTATAGGTTTGACGCTTGAAGTGGAAACATATCAGTGAAACTTTACACTAAGAAAGACACATAAAGCATTGAGGGTCAAGTTGAGGGCTTTATTAGAGAAGGGTGAATATAAAGATACTGTACGCAGGGATTCTAGTCTTTCAGCAAACCACAACTACTCAAACCTCTCCGTGTCTATAATTACACGCTACATAACATTCAACCAAGGTTGCCATAATTAGTGATGTCTTTAATCTTTAAATAAATTGTTTTTTTTTAAAAGGCAATACAATAGACCATACGTGTGCTTTGGAAGAAAACACCATATGGATTATTATCATTATCATCAGGAACAAGGAAACAAATTACTTGGATGTCGACGCTTCCAGGTATCTTAAACATAACTTATTCCTAGACTACAGGTTAACATTCAAACAAAATAAAAATATATCAAGAGGGAGCATACCAATATTGACATGGTCCCCTTAGTGTAATTCCTCTACTGTACCATTCATGATTTCCATTCAGACAGTTAGATGTGTATACAAGCAGCCATTCAGTAGCACAGTAATGATATAGCTAGAATATTGACTGCCACAAATTATTATATCACAATGCCACTCTTCTGTCCTCTGATATGTTCCTTTTTGTTTTTTGTTTTTTTTTCTTCTCTCCCCCCCCCCCCCCCTCTCCCTTCCTTTCAAAAGTAGTTTAATTTTAGTGTCACACATTTTGGCTCTCACATGTTAAGCTACAATAAGAACAATAAATAGTGTTGGGCATGTGCTGGCCTGCCCATTGACCATCGGGTCTAGAGAGTTCATGGGAGCCGTAGTGTGGCAGTTAGCAGGTACTCAAGTCCTCCTGAGGTGTCACCAAGCCCACACAGGGCAAATGGAGGCGGGTTAACACAAAGTAAAAAGGGAGTTTTCGAACTTCTTTTAATTTTTGTTGTCGTCATCATCATCATCATCGTGTTTTGTTTTGCTTGCGTTTTCGTGATGCTCTTTTTAGAAGGAGTCCATGGCCTTGAACTCGCTGAGAGCCTGAACGGGGGAGATGTGTTTCTTCTGGGAGCCTCGTCTGACACGTGTCTGGCACTCCTCCGGCTTCTCCCTCTTCACCAGCGGCTTCTTCTCCGGAGCCTTCATGCGCCATGACACCACGGGGGAGTTGACGGCCGCTGTGCCGTACACCTTCTGGTACTTGGTGGAGGCCACATAGGACGCCTTGACGGTAAGAACCACCGCGTTCATCAGGTTCTTAGCCGCCTGGATCAGGGAGGTAGCGCTGTCCAGCTGCAAGGATGTGAGTGCCGGTGTCATGGCGCGCGAGAGAGAGAGAGAGAGAGAGAGAGGGAGAGAGAGAGAGAGAGAGAGAGAGGGGAAGACAGACATCAAGGCAATGTACAGTATATGTGCAAATGTCATGCCAAAAATAGCTTGTTTCAAAACAATGCTACAAAATAAATAAATGAGTAAAAGGTGCTGGTAACATCTTTGCAAGCACTGGATATAGTACTAAGCAAGTAAGCTGCATTTTATTATATTTTTGACAGTCACAAGGCCTCAACCATTTTTCAAAATAGCTGAATAGCTATCATTTTAGGTGAAGATGTTCCCAATAATGACATGCCCAAAATAGGGACTCCAGGTTGAAAGTGGTTAAAACACTCTCTAACTGTCCTTGATGCTGTCGACCGTCCTTTCCAAAGCATTTTTTCGAAATCCTACCCAACTCTAAATACCTCCTAAGACTTCAGCCCTCGCCTCCCCTCCCTGAGCTCCTGCCAAATTGGTTGAAACATCCTGGCACCTCCCTCGCTCTGTAAAATCTGCTCCCCCTCTCCTCCTCTTCCTGCGTTATGGCAGATCTTCCAGCACAACATCATTTCGAACTGCACTTTGGCAGAATGGTCGTTTCTACGATCTCTAATAACCACTTTAATTACTAGATACATAAACTACTTACCTCACTTGACATGATAACAGAACGGAAAGGCCCGCTGGTAGAAGCTAAGCTATTTGATTAGTCTCACTTTGGCTGCAGGAGAGGGGAGAGCTTGCTTGTTTTGAAACCGCTTGTTGTCACAATTCCGCTTGTTTATTAGTATAGGGGGCACATATTGCACAATGCAGCAAGTAGGCACAAATGCTCTTTTATGATACTTTCCCTTCCCCGGTTTGCTGCTTCTTGAAGCTATCTCAAGCCGGCATAGACGTCACTGAACAAAATTGTTTTTCTACTAAAGAGCAGCTAGGTGAGCTTCTAGAGAGGAAAGTGAGTTCAACACTGATGTTGAACTCTTCTCCATGCTACATACAGTAGGTGACCCAGGAAGCTTCCGCCACAACTGAAGCAGTAAAAATAAGACCCTCGCTACATGACATCCTTTTTTTAGCACTTCATAATTAGCAGAGGCAGGGGTCAGGTGTACCTCTTCCTCCGTCTGTTGTGTTGGGCTGACATTTAAGAGCTGGCGGGCCGGTGGGCCCCCTAGTCCCTTACCCTGAGAGAAGTCAACTGCTTAGATTTAATGAGGGTGGACTCCAGCTGGCCACTGTGAAAAGGTTAAAATCTCAGCAGGGACCAGAACTCTGAACATCACTTAAATAAACTGTAATTGAGTCCCAACAGATTATGAGAAATTGACAGATCGTACTGTAAAACACAGACCAAAGCAAAGTGAACTTTATTTATTACCTAGTTTATTGGGATATTCACCAAGTAGTCTATATAGCACTTTGAATCTTTCCATATTTGGATCATTTTGTTATCAAACTTGTTGCAGTCCACATGATATTTATCACAATATTTAACTGAAATCTGTAGAAA
>NC_139939.1:27514485-27534485 GCF_963454915.1 Gymnoscopelus microlampas
ACTACATCTCAGAGGCAAATATTGTACTTTTACAATTATTTTAAAATATAGCCTATCTACAAGCCTATATCTACAAGCTCACAACGTGTCGCACTGCGATGTGTTGTGTGCTTGCAGATCTGCTATTTTCAAAAGAGTTGTATCCACCTGTTTCCTAGGCTTTTCACTGTGTTCCACTTCCTGTCTTTTGATCCAATGAAATCCAATGAAACCGGTCAGATGACTAATGATATCCAATGAAATCCGACAGGAAGTGGAAAACACAAGCCTAGGAAACAGGTGGATACATTTTGAAAACTGCATAATGATGAGTACTTTGTCACAGAGCATTTCTACATTGGGGTATCGATACTTTTACTTAAGTACTTCTTCCACCACTGTGCGCGAGTACAGCCTAATTTATACCTTGCCGTATGACCGCCTAGCGACACAGTCATGCAACAAAGTATAAATTAGGCTTGAATCCCCCAGCCTCACTCATGCCCCATCCCATCACACGGATCCACTGAATGACCCCTTACTCCACATGTGTTCATCAATAGGGCTGACATGGAGTCACTGAGACAAGGTTTGCTACTTAAGGGACCTATCCTACTCCAGAGGAGCGGCCTTAAGACATGCTTCAGTGCTCCTGTCAACTACAGGTTACCGACCACAATGTGCAAATGCAAAATACTTGTCCTCTTCAAGAGAAAAATAAATAAATACAAATACACATAATGCTAGCGTGTATTTTCTTCACAATCCAATAAAGAGTTTGATAAACATTCGACGCTTTAAATTTTAATATGCTACTGCATTAAAAAAGGATGTGGGTTGGCCTGGCTAACAGATGTCCTTAAAGCATCACAAGAAAATACTTTTTATAGATAAAACATGTTTCCGTTGGAAAGGATTCACAGGCTATTAAGTTACTGTACGTCCTGCGCCCAGGTCTGATGTCTCTGGTAGGCTGACAGAAGGCTGTGAATATTTAGCAAACAGTAGCCTAGGAACCCGTTTAAGCGAGAATTAAAAATGGCAAGCCACCTGTTCCGTTCATTACAGCAACTGTTGATACAGGCAGAGGATCTGCCAGTGATTTGCCAGACTCACTCCCACCCGAACCCTTATGAAGGCTGTCCATCTCACGCGCACACACGGCACGCACACACACACATACACACCTCTGAGTTAATTTATTCATTTGCATCTCAGAGAGTGAACAAATTTGGTTCCATTTGTACACTCTCAAAGTTGAATTAACAGAGGATTTCACTGTGGGCACGCGCGCGCACACGCACGCACGCACGCACACACACACACACACACACACACACACACACACACACACACACAGACACAGACACAGACACAGACACACACACACACACACACACACACACACACAGACACACACACACACACACACACACACACACACACACACACACACACACGCACACACACACACGCACGTCTACCTCTCTCTCTGAAAAACACACCCGACTAAAGCTCCTTTTATTCCTTCCCAAAAATAAAACCTGTACAGTGTATATGAGGCATCAACTATGAATAGTTTTGATTGAAATTTTCGTCTGAAGTATATTTCGCATTTCGAACCGTTTATTTTTTCACACCCCTGCTGTTCAGAAATACAGAGATGCACTTACCCACTGCTAAAAGGCTTCACATGCAGATGTGTAACCGTAGAAGTCACATGCCATACTAACAGAAAATCCTGACTCTTTTTTTTAAAATCTCTATTTCACCTCACCCACTCTTTCAAATATTCTTTTAGATTTTAATCTAAAACACTGAAACCACTATTTAGGGCTTTGGTTGTGATACACTCCTAAATGCAACAGCAATGTGACAGTTTATACAGTACTTCATTGTATGGCAGTGTTGCTTGCCAAAAATAACTGATTTTCAAATCTAAAATGAGCCAAGGGACACCAGTGTACAACATTGTTTATAAATCAGGCTTTAAGCAGCACATGTGCATGTGATATAGTTTTTACAAAAGCTAGTTTCTGTTCAGCTGATATGAATCACGCTATGTGATGTTATTACTGTAGACTTGTTATGTGTACTACTACACAAGAAAGTAAACAAACATTGGTACTTTTTGAGTATAACATGCAGGATATAAAAGTGGACATATAGTTACTTTGTTGAAATTACAACACATGACTGTTTAATAAGCAAACAAATGAGTAATTCTGAAAGGGATTTAGATAATTGTGATATGTGCACCCTGCTTTTCTTTTTCATTTAAGTGCACTGGTGCTCCTATAGGAATAAAGCTCAGAGGATGAACTTATATTGAAACATGTTGAGAATAATTATTTGCGGGCTGGCAAACAAACTACCGTTCCAGTTAGGGGCTGCAACAAGAAGTCGTAATGAATCAATAGGTTTTTGTGCATGAGGTTAATTCTCACCGGTTGTTAGAGATAAATCAAATGAAGTAGCACATACTTCATTACCTGCAGTACTCTTGGCAATTTTAAATTCCCCACTCCATCTGCTACGTGTATAGACAGACACAAACACGCCGATGCACACCGTGCATGCACCCACACATGCACATACAGCACACATTATGCACCTCCTTTTTCTTATCTAACTTCTATCTTCCCCTGGTGCAACATTGATTGATTCCTTATTAAAACAATCTGCATCTGCATCTATTGTGGAAGTGTACTCAACTGACAATTAATGCAACACTTTGGTTGGGAGCCAATTATATCGCACGATTCAGTTCTGTTCACTTGCTTTCTCAGTGTTGGTCCCTTCAGGAGACACAGTCACACAGCAAGATGGCCCACTGTTCCAGCTGGGCACATCAGTGCCCATTAACCCATTGATACCTGGAACGCATCTGTGTCACTTTAGATGTCTTTGGCTATTCAAAAATAGCAGATCTACAAGCTCATAGCGCGGCACCGAGTGCCGCGCTATGAGCTTGTAGATCTGCTATTTTTGAAAAATCTTGATTTTTTTTTTGATTTTTTTTCAAAAAATGTTATGATTTAGATTTTTTTAAAGAATCGCCTCAGGTCTTAATGGGTTAAGACCATCACTGGCCATGCCCACCTACTGCTAACAGAAATCCTCCTCTCCACAACAACTGCACAGGGAGTCCAGGACACACTTTAATATTTCTCGAAACTATGACTCAACTCAATAGCTGACACAAACACACGAACAAGGGTACCTGGTCTGCGACAGCGCGGGCCAATTTGTCCATCCTGGAGCCAGCCTCAGCAATCTTCTTAGCTGCATTGATGACATCTGAGGAATTCTTTAAGGGGCCTTTACCTCTGGAAAAGTGTGGAAGGAATGGCAAAAGAGGGAGGAGGGAGGGAGAGACAGCATGTGAGATCGAGATATGTGTCAAGGGTCTTCGTTCTGGTCTTCATTAGCACAACTTACGTTAACCACAGGAAATTACCAATGGACCCTTTTCAAAGCAGACATTTTGACAGATAAACACGGCTGAAGGTAATAACGATAATTGTGGGTGTGTTTCATTTAGGTGAGTGCCAGCATGAAGTTAACTGTACAGGAGCTGTCCATGCTGGCACACAGTAGCACCTAATTATAAGACATGGTACTTCTGGCCAATCTGATTGGGCGAAATAGGCTCCCCAGTCGTGCTCAAATCAGCATGACAGCACACCTAGCTGTGCTGAAATGAAAATGGCCTCATCACTATAAATATCACTTCGCCACTGATTATAAATATAGCCAACTGTTCAGCCTTGACATTACACAGTAAATTCCTCACCGGATTTTACTGTGCATTAGATGACTAGGTGACGCAGCACTAGCACTACAAGTAAAAAAAATGTATGTGAAGCTCACACACAGGAAAGTTTTGTTTTTCTGTGTGGTATATATTCAGTTTGAGAAATAACAGTCTCTAGTTAGGCCCACTAGCTCAAGATGGGCTCGCTGTCTCAACAGGGACTAGTTAATGTCTCAGTCAGACCCCATATATTTCCAGGAAAACTGTGATAACAGGGTTTTTTTTTACTTTGAGGACGAAGAATTGCCTCGCAATATGAAAATGTTTTATTTTGTAGTTATAGTTGTATAATATTACAATATTATACAAGAGGGTGTGCTTTACCATCATTATTGGCACTTCAGTGTCGCTCACGGATGCTTACCGCATCACTGTTGTGCCAACAATGACGGTAAAGCGCACCCCCTTGTGTAATATTGCTTAAATAATTAATGTTATGACATTCAGCTGTGTTTATGCCTCATCTCTCTGCTGTGAAAAGGGTGTATTACACACAGAAGATTGATCGACTGTGATGTTTTCTACACTGCCCCAGGGGTCATCGTCAGCGAGCAGGGAGACAGGCACAGCACCGGGACCATAATCAAAGATCACTAAAGTACACCTATACATTTGGGCTGTGCCATATAGCTGCGCACTGAATCACACCATGCATTGGAAAGAGATTAGTCAGCTGAGGACCAGGCCAGACATGTACTGTAGAGCCCAGATGGAGGGAGACTGAGAGGAAAAGCTGTCGGCCTTCTGTAAACATAAACCAACAAGATGGTAAATGCTCCTGGATCAACCATTCTTGTCTACCAAACAACACTGTATTCCAATCCAAATGAAGGTAGCCTGGATCGAGGCCTCTCCACCAGAACCATGTGTTGGTGCAAAGCTGTTCTGTGTGTACTCCAATTCAAGCCTGCACATGGGGCGCTGGCCACTCAGATTTATGACTGATTCATACTTCGTCGCGCAGCAAAAAATAGCAGACATACAAGCTCACAATGCATCGCAGCCGCGCCATGCGACGCGACAGAGCATACAGTACATTCAGTTGGTGCAGTCGCTGCACAAAACAACTGAAAGAGAAAAAAAGAAGGAAAAAAAAGACTTGGCCCTGAAACTTCTTTAGTTGGGTCGGACAAATTCTGCAACAAGACAGATAGCTTTTATCCATTATCCTGCAGACACAATGATGAGACAGCAATCAACCATTGCTTTCACCAGAGCAAATGGGTCTAACAATAAAAGGCTTTTAGGAGGAGAGCGGTGGCACTCAGTGTCACTTTCTCGCATTTACCTGGTGAAGTCTGTCATCTCCATCATGATCATACACATCTGCTTGGCCAGCACGATGATGTCATTGCCATTGTCATCCCACTTGGCCACCTCAGCATCCAGCTTGCACTTCTCCTGCCTGAAGCTCTCCACCTGCTCAGCAATCTTGGCTTTCTCCTCCTGGGGCAGCTGGGCCATGATGGCCTGCAGGTGACACAGAGGATTTGGACATCAAAGAATATGTGAGTGAGTGAACTGGGAGGAGAAGGGGTGAGATGGTGAAGGAGAGAGTGCTGATGGAAAGTGGAAGTGGAAAATAAGCAATTGGACAAAAATCTGCTGTCCTAAGTCAAAGTGTCATTATGACACATCAAATGGAGAGCTGCATCACCCTTTGTAAAAAAGAAGTACAGATAAGAAACTTTTTTTTTCTGGCCTCTTGCTCAGTCTACTTCTTAATCTGCTCACCAGTAAAATTGGACAGAGTTTGGATACTGAATGTCCCTTGCCCTCCTGAAAATGCTTCAAAATAAAGTCCCAAACTTTACAATTAATGACTGGACCTTTCTAAACCCTGTGACATCTTATACTTATGAAGAGAAAATCCATTTTTTTTTTGCCTTCATCTTCCTCCGAGTGAGAATACATTTGCTCTCTCAGAGGCCATTAGGGGCAGGCCCAAAATGGCATAAATCTTATGGCAAGGTCACAGGCACATTTGGAACTCTGTATTATTTGGAAGATAAATGTATAATTACTTTGCTTCTTAGACCAGAGAATGAATAATGCATTTGTTCAACATTATGTCAGGGAGGTGAGATGGAAGGAGGAGTAACCTGGCTACCATTAGGTCGATTCTATTGACTCCAGAATGAGAGAGAGCGAGAAGGAGGCGGGGGAATGGGAGGTGGTGTGGTGCGGGCGGGGTGGGGTGGGGTGGGGGTGCGTTTAAAAAGGAATGATCTATTCATTTCAGCAGATCGCCCTTATAGTGTTTTAACTGCACCTGCTATGACTCTCCAAATATTGCCATCCTTTTAATGAAACAATTCACCTTCTCTTTCCTTCCTCTCTTATTCCCTAATCTCTCAATTTACTTCTTCTCTCTCACAGCAAAGTGTGTGCAGGTGTGGGTGCGTGTGTGTGTCTCTGTGCATGCGTGTGTGTGTGTGTGTGTGTGTGTGTGTGTGTGTGTGTGTGTGTGTGTGTGTGTGTGTGTGTGTGTGTGTGTGTGTGTGTGTGTGTGTGTGTGTGTGTGTGTGTGTGTGTGTGTGTGTGAGTGGTGTAGGGAAGGCACACAGAATGAGCTCAGAGTGCGTGTGCGTCGCCTCAATCCTTTCCCTTGGTAGAGGTGTGTGTCGGTAAACGAAAACAAAAAATATAGATGACTTGTCCCCCTGAGAGCCTTAGAGAGAGATGAGCAGAGGACAGAGAGACGTGTGACAGCACAGAGCGAGAGAGAGAGAGAGAGAGAGAGAGAGAGAGAGAGAGAGAGAGAAAGAGAGAGAGGGAATTGAAACCACAGAGTGATAGAGAAGCAGAGAGAGAGAGAGAGAGAGAGAAAGAGAGAGAGAGAGAGAGAGAGAGAGAGAGAGAGAGAGAGAGAGAGAGAGAGAGAGAGAGAGAGAGGGAATTGAAACCACAGAGTGATAGAGAAGCAGAGAGAGAGAGAGAGAGAGAGAGAGAGAGAGAGAGAGAGAGAGAGAGAGAGAGAGAGAGAGAGAGAGAGCTACAGCGTAGCTATTTGCAGTGCCATCTGACACAGCTGTTTCATCAGAGGAGACCAGATGTGTCCTGAACTGTGGACTACTGATCACCGTCCCTCTGAAGCAAGTGGCACGGGACTTTGATCTTTGATTTGCTTTAAGAAATCCTACACTGCAACATCCCGACTGACCCCTGAGGTTCCATGCGGTGCCATTTTGTACACTCGCAGAGTTGAAGTAACACTGGGGATTTTACTGTGTAATGCCACAAGAAGCACACCAGCCAACCAGCTCCCTGGGAACTGTGTATGTGTACACTGCAAAAGTGTGAGTCCCTATTTAAGGCATGTTATTAAGTGATTTTATTTAGTTTTTAGTTTTGTTGTAATAAAAGCATCGCATGGCACCATTGTACGGCTGAAGTGGTTAAAAGAACACTCAGCACTGTGCAGTGTCCTCTGTACGCTACCAAGTCCAATTACCCAGAATGTGTGGTGAAAATACACACGCCGCTTTAACAAACATGCAGTTAACATGCAATTATGGTGTACACAGCAGGGGTCGAGGTTTATATGGGGTGGGGGGGCGTGCCAAGAATTTAAAGCACCTTGAAGGTTTCAGTGAGGCTTCTCTCTTCTTTTAGTCTGGCAGTAATGGTCTGTTGATTACATATTTATGATGCATGTAGCTGAGCATGTAGGCGGCTATCATCTACTATAATTGAAGCCTTAATCCATGGTGACGCAGGTGGTTGTATGCTGCCATGAGGCAGAGAGTTGGCAGACGAACATCCATCACCGGGGTGGTAAATGTATCCCCGCAAGATACGGTCTTGTTTCAGTCTCAGCGCCATACCTTTACTGGCCACTCAAGCGGAGAGCGGTCATTAGCATATCTTCTCTGCAGCCGGACGAAATTGGTGAGGCATCAATTATTCACTTAGCACTAATTATACTGAACAGTATGGAGCTGGAATCAGAAGGGTGCTTGCCTTTAAGAGCAGAATTGCAGGTTTTGACCGCAGCAACAGGTGAGTTGAGGACAGGCGAGTAGAGCAGTGCAGTAAAAGAAAAGGAAAAAAATAGGGGAAAAAAAACGTTTTCCCTGTATCAGTGTATCTCCTGCATATACTGTACTATATGCGGAGAGGCAGACCAGAATTGCTATCCCAACGGGCTGAAGAAAGCGGAAAAAGAAATCTCTTGAAACCCAACAATTTGAAATTGAAATGCCTTTCCTCAAATTAAGCATCAGGGGAGTTCAAGGCGAGAGTGCGAGGGATTTGGTTAGCGCCCCAATTCAATCCGTAAACGGTGGCAAAGAAAGAGAAAGAAAGAAATGAGGGGGGAGAGGGGTGACTGAGGTTCTAAACACAAAAGAAAGGCAGAGAGCAGGGGTAAACACATGAGCCAATTGGGACGTCTAGGGAGCGGGAGGAAGGCACTAGGTGAACCAAGCCCACCCCCCCCCCCCTCTCTTCCTTTTTCTTCTCTCCAGAATTCACTTATCCCCAAATCCCTTCCCTTGCTTTACTGATAACAACAAGGAGCAGGCCTCGGGAGCTTAGCACTGTGGCAAATCCGTCCGCAGGAGCACGGTGCCAATACACTCTGTGACTCGACCCCCGTCTGCGGGGATTAGAGAGAGAGAGAGAGAGAGAGAGGGCGCTTTCCGGGTTCCTTCACAGGGAGCGGCGTCTTGAAATGACTTTAATTTGTTTCATTTGAAATAAACTGCCCCAGACACTCAGAGTTCAATTTTATGGATGACCTATCAACAGTGTTATCCAATCACTGTGTTAAAAAGAACAGGGGAGGGGTGGCTGCCTCTCTCTGTGTGCACGCTCTGTCGCGTACATGTACAGTACACGTGCTTTAATAAAGACAGTGACTATGTACGGGGCCTACCCTTGTATGCTTTGCTTAGCCGCCTTACTACGGTTGTTTGAGTCTGATAAGTGAGCTTTTTTTTTGCATAAGGATGATAGAAATGACAGGGAAAGCAAGCAGAGGGGCAAGCTGTAGGAACAAAGGCCCCTGGGACCTCGCTGGATTTGATTTCCCCTCCATACTGAGCAGCAGGAAAGAGAGGGGGCGAGAGAGGGGGAGAGAGAGAGAGAGAGAGAGAGAGAGAGAGAGAGAGAGAGAGAGAGAGAGAGAGAGAGAGAGAGAGAAGCCTATACTTAGTTGTGTGCTGGTGCACCAAAAATAGCCTATCTACATGCTCACAAGTTGTAAGCTTGTACATTGGCTATTTTCAGTGTGCGACACCAGCGCAGGACTACGTTGTAAGTATAATTCAGGAGATAGAGAGAGAGAGAGAGAGAAAAAGAGAGAGAGAGAGAGAGAGAGAGAGAGAGAGAGAGAGAGAGAAAAAGAGAGAGAGAGAGAGAGAGAGACTAAAATCATGCATGTGTCCTGTATGTGATACCAACCCACTCACACTCTGGAGGATCATGGCTGTAAACCTCAGTGTGCTTGTGTCAGCTCAGAGAGGGAGAGAAAATGGATTATGCTTCTTCTTGTCTGTTTGAATAGAAACAGAGAGCCCGCAGTGTCTTCTTGGCATGACCGTGAGGGAATCGCAGCTTTATCCTGATATGACAGGCTGGCTGACTGGGCAGATCAACCGTGGTTAGCAGCAAACATGTCTCGCCCCCCTGTGCTGTATATGTGTAAATGTATAGCCTCGGTGGGAATAACGGGTGTCTAGGCATTGAAAAATGAGCCAATATCAATGTGTTGTATGAGGTGCTTAGCCGATGTGCCAGATGTGCAGTGTGTGTTACATGTTAACGCTTGCTACAAATGATAGCAATCATATAGGTTTGAAAACGGGGATGTGCATAGTGCAAGGCTGGGGACTTGTTCACAGGAATTTCTGTGCAGGCTGTATGTTTTCTGTTGTCCATTGGAGCAGGCGCAAGTCATCTTATTAAAATAATGTGCACTTAAGCCATTATGACCTTAGGGCATTCTTAAAAATGTTTTCTTAATCCTAACAGTTTTTTGAAAAAAATCTTTTTAAAAAAAATGTTCACGATTTTTCAAAAATAGCAGATCTACAAGCTCATAGCGCGGCACTCGGTGCCGCGCTATGAGCTTGTATATCTGCTATTTTTGAATAGCCAAGGAAATCTAAAGTGACACAGATGCGTTCCAGGTCTTAATGAGGTCCCCACCAATGTCACTTCAACTCATTATAGGATTTAAGCCTAGCAAAGTCACTGTCATCTTTTACTCACTTCTGAAAAACTACACTTTTATATCGAGGCCTTCAGAGTTTGTACTGCCTCTTTTATCCACTTTTATTCTCGTATACCTTTTCATGTTTAACTTAATTTGTTTAAATCAGTGTTGCTATATTAGTTTTAATTGATGTGTATTTTATACTTAGATCTAGATCTTTACTCTCCTGCAGTTGCTCTTTCCTCATGGCTTTATTCTTACCTTGCTATTATGAAGCACTTTGTGACTCCGTTTTGAATGGTGCTATAAAGTTCATTATCATTGTCAACTCGCAACTCTGGCCACATACATAAACAGAACATTTTATGAAAAATGTTTTATTATTTATTTTTTGTATATACATTTTAACCATATTCAAATGTTACCTAATGCACTTGATTAATTCAACCACCGTTGGCTTTAACTCACTCAGAACACACTTTACTTCTAACCCACTTTGCAGTAAAGTGCCCTCTTCAAGAAAGAATTTGACTTTAAACTGCAGCACCTGAAAGGAATGGTTTTCTCCAAGCGTATTAAAATCCTGCTCAATAACTCGTTGGGCCTGTAGCACAGTAATACAGACATTTTAGTGAAAATAAATTGCACTGTGAATTTCACAAGGCCGAATTGCGTGAGCCTAGCAAGTTTCAAGTCTCAGAGAGTGTTTTTCTGCACTTTTTAAACATGAGTGGCAGTGAATGGGGTGTGTAGGACCAAATAGAAACATATGAGGCATTTACTGAAAAAACGGTCAACGTTTATATGCGGCTGCAGTTATAACCCTGGTGGGTCCATTTGGTTATATTTGTGCACTCTCATAGTTAAATTAACACTCATGATGTTACAGTGTATGGTCCTTTAACAGTTCTTGCCAAATGGACAGGTTGTGCCATCAAATATTGTTCAAGCGGAGCAGCCCACTCAGAACACATCGAGAGCCAGGAAGACTAGATAACAGTTTGGAATTGTGAGTCTCCTTGGTGTGGTTTTGATGACATTACTTCAGAGCTCAGATGGCCCTGCAATGGTACACAGTGGGAGCCATGGATCCCCGCGGTGTTTCTGGACACCTAATGTGAATCCAACACAAGGTCTGGTTCACAGAACTCACACATCCAGTAAAAATCTATTTTAGAGTGAAGACATGGAACACTCATAGTTCACCTCAGCCTACAGTATATTCCACATTGGCTAGGATGTTTCTGTAAACGCTTGGCATTCAATGACTGCATCCCTCATCCATATAGCTGCAGATGGTACTGTAGTATGGAGGAATAAGAATCTAACAGAGTACAATGCACACTCCTCCCAACTATCACCTCGCCTCCTCAACTGCTAATAGATAAATAGCTACAGGATCTGGCTTTAACACTAATTGATATACAGTATTCTAAAATGAGGTGAAATGAGTGGGGGGAAAAAAAGAAAGAAAGAAAAAAAAAACAGGGCTTCATGGCGCAGTGATTAAAACTGGTATACCGTCAGGATTGGTTTAACCCATTGATACCTGGAACGCTTCTGTGTCACTTTAGATGTCTTTGGCTATTCAAAAATAGCAGATATACAAGCTCATAGCGCGGCACCGAGTGCCGCGCTACGAGCTTGTAGATCTGCTATTTTTGAAAAATCTTGAAACATTTTTTTTTTCCAGATTAAAAAAAAAAAATTGTTGAGATTTAGATTTTTTTTAAAGAATCGCCTCAGGTCTTAATGGGTTAATTTCAGACTCCTTTTTTTCTTTCACAACCAGATGCATTAACACCGCCCTCTGTGCGCCGGCTGTGAAAATGCCTAGGCAGTATACAACAGGCCTCACAGGTAGAGGCATGGGGCCAAGTCACACTCCTGCCATCCATCCGCAATCCATTCACCACGCACGCACGCACGTATGCGAGCGCTCACACACACACACACACACACACGCACACACACACACAGGCACACACACACACACACACACACACACACACACACACACACACACACACACACACACACACACACACACACGCGCGCGCGCGCCCACACGCACCCACACGCACGCACAGCCAGAGGCTCTGCTACTGGAGGCGAGCAAGCACTGATACCCTCTTAATGTTCTTCATGCCAGACCCAAGTGAAAAATCAGTAATGTGCACAAAGCCCAGAGCTCCAGTAATGACGATTGAGGCTTTGGCACAGCTCTGTGGCGTATTTGTGTTCTTTCTGCCATCTGAGAGGGATTTGGTAATTACTTCTTTGTTTGCGACCGCAATTTTACACCTGCCATGATCAAACAGGGTTAATTTTAAAACAACCACAATTGTTAGGATAATTTAAATGGACTTTCATGCCGGTTAAGTGGAACTAGTTGGATCAGCCCATCGTAGTATGGCAGATGATGAGGATCCATGCACGTCGAGGACACAGTATGATAATGAGATTGAAGAGTAGTTTGATTCAGGAAAAAAAAAACATGCTACCGTAAACGTTATGATTAATCATCTGGCCTTTTGCCTAGCTAATGTACATTCTTTAGTGCAATTGATTTAGTATTAGACCGCAAGCATGCAAAGAGAATTCCAGTCTGTGAAGGGACTTTGCACTCACCCGGGCACTCTGTCCAGCAATGAGCTGGTCATCTTCAGTTTGGACGCTGGTCCTGCTGCGAGCATCATAGTCCTCCTGCTCAAAGTCTGAGTCATCCTCCAGTTCTTCAGGTGTCTGTAGAGTTATAGAGTTATACAGTTATACAGTTATAGAGTTATACAGTGAGAGGGGTGGGGGGTGTGGGAGGGTGTGAAAACAATCACAAAATTGCAGGACTGACGAGCAAAAGGGGCAATTTTCTTTGTCCACATGGCACAAAGTCACCCTCAAAGCTCCTCTCTGCTCTCTCTTTTTTGCCATGTTCTCGTTGTGAGATTGAACACATATTCTGACACGGCTTATGACATCTAGAGATGTCCCATAATTAAAACAGTTAGATCTAACCATGAATAATTAATCCGTCCTTCACTGGGGTTTCAAGTCCCTTACATCATTGTTTTCCAACTTGCGGTTCACATGCAGATAGTAGGATAGTCAGTTCTCTCAACCGTGGGATCAAAAAGGCAACGAAAAGGAGGCTAAATGGATGAATCTGGCTGTTTCCTCTCTTACAGTACCTCCTCAACGCAGGTATTTTATGAAACACTAAATAATAAAACTCTTGCACTTTGGTAAGTCACTTTGAATAAGAGCTTCTGCTAAATGTCAAAATTGTACACTTTGTTTGTCTAATTAACAGCATCAATCTTAGGACTGTGAGTTAATCAAAAAAGGTGAAACTGGTGATAAATCCACATAATGACCTTTCTCCATTAAATAAACAATTACATTAGAATTGCTGTAACTGTTCAAGGTCAGTTACTACAGTAAAAAACTACATGGCTTTTTATTCCTGTTGCCTTGGCCAACATACAATGGCACTGCCAAGTGTTGGAGGATTCAAAACTTTGTTGACATCGACAATTATTCTTCAGTTTCAAGTAGAGCTCTGTTTATGGCTCCATTATATCTATCTGCCACTGTGGCTGTTTGAGTGGATACACAGACATGAGGAAGAAACTGTTCTCACAATTTCTTTTTTCATTAAAATGCCACAATGCTTTTCAAGACTATATCCAACTTTCAAAGAAGTTGAGAGTTAAAACTTGGATTCTAAATCCCACTGACTGAGCATACGGGCCCTGTCTTAGGAATTCTAAAGGACCAGTAATCCAGCTTGTATTAGAGAAAAATTACACCAACACATGCAAATACACCCTCACAAAAAAAAACCCTATTAGATGGGGCCCAGAAATTCATTTTAACAGGGTCCGTTATGATGTTATACAACAGGGAAAGCTGGAATCCTTCAAGTTGTAGCTTCAGAAAGTAATTGAACTTGGAGAAGATTATGAGGCCAGTTGGTCCCAGGCAGTTCAAAGCTGCCTGTTTTATACATTATTTACCAACATCAAATCATTTTTCCATAATTAGATTTTCTTTTCTTTTCCTTGTGTTATTATTATTATCATCATTCTTTTGTTCACAGCACCAGGAAACTTTCCAGCATGCATAAAGCTGCATAAATGAATTACCATGGGCCTACTACAGTATGTACAGTATGAAAAAGGCTTAAGGGATGGAGTAAATGTCATGCTGGCTTTAATTATTTGTTTTAAATGATTGATGATTGATTGTACAGAGGAATTCCACAAAATTTCACTGGTCAATGACTCAATGTCACTGTATTTTATGCCATTGCTGAGAAACAAGGACCATCCTATCCTATAGAGACACAAGAGTTAGGAAACTCATAACATTTATAAAATATGTTTTTTGTATAATTATATTATCATTTGTATAAGCTATGGTAGAATATTAGTAAATGAAAAGTGTTAACTGTGATCCTGTCATCAACACATCATTTACATATGATTCATAAGTCCTGTACTTATTTGACTTAGTTAATTCATTGATGATCTGTACAAGATTTATGACACATAACATTAATGTAAATTATTTGTTCAGCATACTGTAAATAATGATTAATGATAATAATGATTGCTAAAGCATTTAAGATGGTAGAGAGTAATTGATAACCCAACACTATTACTATTGAGATTTTTACAAAATAAACATTATCCATGTTTAAACTTTTTTCAGTACACAAAAGTAGTGAATATAGCAGATCTACAAGCTTTCAGCCTGTTGCGATGCGACACATTGGGAGCTCGTGGATTGGCTATTTTCACTATTTTAAGATGTTTTTATAATGATAATGAAGAAGGAACGGTTTTGGACATACATTTCCATCCGATAGCGACGACACTGTACCTGTACAGTACACACACATTGTAATTGGAAAAGTATGACCATTCGTCATATTAGAGTGAAGTTCACATGGACATGTGACCTGGTCATGATTAGATTACTACTCTAACAATTCTATAAATAGAAAATATTGATCCAACTCTCATGTTATATAGCATAAATTAAATGAAGAAGCAGAATTATCCTAATTCATGCTTGATCTTCCAAATTCTAGAGACATGAAAGGTCTCAAATAAAGGTCTCAAAATTAAAGAACAGAAAAGAAGAAGTGTGTCCTTGTTGGGGTATTTGCCAAGCACATTTGCACATACCTGGACTTTGTGTTCTGCATTTACCCACCCTAACTATTAAGAGCAGTGGAGGGGGGTAGTTAGTGGTTAACCATATCCTACTCTAGGGCAAATAATCAAAATAGCTACAATCTACAAAAAAAATCACACCCAGTGTGAAGTGAGTGGTGCCTTTGTGCCACTCCTGTTTGTGTTTAATTAGTGTAACTGGTTGCATCTTTGTGTTGCAATCAGCTGCAGCTGTTGAGGCCGTGCTCAAACGGACGGACGGACAGACAGACCCACACACACGGTCAAGTGTAGGAGTGGCTGGCACCACTCAAAAATCGACATGCTCACATTTCAGTGAAGAGATTTGGTATAGACAGGAAAAAAGGAGCGGACCAAGTATAGAGCCCTGGGGGACCTCGGTCAACTAAGTCAGTCAGTATTAGTTTGTATTAGCGCATCCTGAACAGATGTATTAAACTGTGGCCATAACATTTCAGCACATCCAAATTGGTATTTATCAGCTGTGCTAGTCAGGTTTCTAAGGTAACTTGGCTTTACAATTCACACATCAACAGGTTCACACACAGTGTGTCAATGTTTTGTCATTATAAACATAACAGCAATACAGTCGTTTCCACTTTCTCTCGAACCAATTTGAGAAACACTGAACTAATAGGGTTTTAAGTGGATAAGTGTCTGGCTCAGGGACACTTCAACCCAGACACTGGGTGCACCGAGGGTTGAACCCATGACCTTTTGATTCCCAGACAGCCTCAATTCCCACTCAGCTACTTACTCTTTATCTACTCAGCCACAGTATTAGTACCTATACAATGACCAAAGTGAAATGCATTGTAGGCTTCACAGTATACACACCCTGTGCATATTATTTGGGTAAACAATGAGGTGTCTTAAAGAACAAGGTAAACCTCATTATCCTACAGAAGAAAAAAATCCTTTTGCACATCTACGGAGACGCACAGGTGCGCCACACTTGCCTGATGAAGGTCCGAGTGACAGGACCTTTTCTGCCTGTTAAACCTCATTATCTAAAATAGAGCTCACTGAACAAAATGAATAACCATGCAGATATCCATTAGTGTAAAACAGCATCACCCCCCCCCCACACACACACACACACACACAGCAAAATCCTTAGGGTAAATGTAACCAATGGTGTAAAGTAACAAGTACATTTACTCGAGTACTGTACTCAAGTACAATTTTGAGGTATTTGTACTTTACTTGAGTATTTCCAATTTCCAATCATTTTACTGCTACTCCACTACATCTCAGAGACTCCACTACAATTATTTGAAAACTTAAGTTACTAGTTACTTTTCAGATATACATTTTTATATTATAAAACCAAACACTAACCACTTTAGCCTTATTTTATACATAGGCTATTTGAAAATAGACAATCTACAAGCTCACAACGCGTCGCATCGCGACGCGTTGTGAGCTTGTAGATCTGCTATTTTCAAATATTTTAGTACTTTTACTTTTGGTACTTTAAGTACATTTTGATGCCAATACTTTGGCACTTTCACTCAAGTACATTTTGAATTCCGGACTTTTACTTGTAACGGAGTATACTTCTACATTGCAGTATTGGTACTTTCACTTAAGTAAAGCAATTGAGTACTTTTTCCCACCACTGCATTGTATATCCTCAGAGTTACAAATGGACACGTTAAACACATACCCTTATCATGAGGACAGCTTTCCTGATGTCACGGACGCCGTCGTAGACCAGGCGGGAGGCGTCTATGAACTCGTTCTCCTCGAACGCCTGTGGGGGGTTCGTACTCAGGGCTTCGATGGCCACCTCCACTTGTTCGGCAAAGCGGGGCATCACTGCAGAGAGGAAGGGGTTACACCAGAGGTGGTATATAGGTAAAGAAAGAGAAGCACAAAAATAGAGGAATGACATACATACACAGTGTCTAGTTTAACCTATTAAGTCCTGGAACGCATCTGTGTCACTTTTTGATTTGAGATAAAAAAGCATTATTTTACACTTTAGCTATTCAAAAATAGCAGATCTACAAGCTCATAGCGCGGCACCGAGTGCCGCGCTATGAGCTTGTAGATCTGCTATTTTTGAAAAATCGAGAAAATGTGTGCAAATTTATATTATTTTGAAGCGAGCATTTTTAACTCAAATCTTTGCTTCTGGGGGTCCCTGGAACAAAATATTTTAGATGGGGGTCCGCGGCCAAATTCATATCATTTTGGGGGTCCTTGACATGAAAAAGTTTGAGCACCACTGATATAGAAACATACGTTTTTTATCAGAATACTATCGGGAATTAGAAGACATTTTTAGAATCGGCTTCAGGCCTTAAAGGGTTAAAAGAAAATCATATTTCTCCCTAAGGGGCTTACCAGACAGAAAGGACAGAAAGAAATGGTGGCAATAGCACACTGATCAGTGTGTACTGTCTGGAGTCAAGGACACAAAGCACGCACGGACACAAGCACGCACGGTCATGCACACACACACACACACACACACACACACACACACACACTCTCTCTCTCTCTCTCTCTCTGTCTCTGTCTGCATCAGTGGCAGGGTCTCCCCCTCTGTCAGTCTGTGTTCGCTGATGCACTTAAGAAAAAGGCAAGATGTCACCCCAAATCTCTGCACAGGGGACGGGGCACCGTTCCAACACTGCACGCCAATTAGCTGTTTCACCTTGGCATATGCTACAGGGGAGATTGGCCTGTCTGTCACCAAACAGTGTGTGAGCGAGTGGTTGTGTGTACTGTATGTGAATGACTGTGTTGTCGGCAACGTGTGTGTGTGTGTGTGTGTGTGTGTGTGTGTGTGTGTGTGTGTGTGTGTGTGTGTGTGTGTGTGTGTGTGTGTGTGTGTGTGTTAGCACAAGGACGCTGACTTGCAAGCTTAGCCTGTCAAATCAAAACGCCGATGAGGGGAAACAAATTCATCAATGTCTTTCAAACAAAAGGCAAGCAACAACAGCGGCGTCCCTTATGGCCATGAAAATGGTTGGTGTTTTTTGGATGTATCAACTGGCCAGAACCAATGGAACAGTCTTCATGCTCTGCGTTTGAACTCACCGATGAATTGTGGAGAATGTGAATTAAATGGACATTCTCAATATCCAAACACACACTGAATGTTTGAATTCTGAGCAATTGTCGCTGTCTGGTCGAAACCTTGGGTAGGCTATGTCCAAAAGCGTTACTGTTCAGGAAATAAATAAAAACAGCTGTGTTCCAATGCATCCAATGTTTGTATGTTCGAATCTGGGGTAGAAGAGGAAAGTTACATAGTGCAGCTTTAATAGGGCAGCTTGGCTGATGAGTATGCAGCAGGAACTCCAACAAACTGTTTTAATTAGCATCTTCATAATTCCATTGATATGTGTGAAGTGAGCAAAATCAATTATGCAACTTGCCTTTCAAAGTGTACCTGCAGCCCACATACTGTATCGCGTCTGATATAAAACATGGGCTGTATTACAGCAAGCATAAAAGGTGCTACAAAAAGTCTTTCCGTTTTTCTTTTAATTTTTAATTCAGTTTAATCCACTTACTGGAGAAGCGTAAAATAGGCTTTTGGGAATTGCTGGTAAGGCGTTTTAAATAGAAATATTTAAATGTTCTCCGAGCTCTTAATGAGCAAAGTTGCTGATGGTAAGGAGCAATTTCACTCATTCCAGTTGAGAAATGATGAAGGGAATTAAACGTGACTGCATAGGAATGGATTTTTTTTTTCCTCTTCACCCTCCTTGGCCTAACTACAGATTAAGTGAGAAGTTATGGAAGTACAACGAATGCTTAATTCCTCACAGCAAAGAAAGCATGTGTCCCTGAGAAGCGTTTAATGGGCTCAAAGCATTGGAAAATCTAAACCTCAGTTCCTCTGTTTAGATGACATCACGGAGCAGAAAACACTCACATACGAATAACGCAAACCGCTGTAAATTGCAGGCATGCGCGCAACGCTAAACCTTCAAGCTGGGGCACGTCAGTGTTTTGATTTATATTGGCCTTAGAGGCAAGTGCTTTGCCTAGTTTGACCAGATGGCTTTGCGGTCCCACTATGATTTAAGACTGACACCTCGCTTCTCCTTGCCTCCACTCCCCTCACTCACTCCTCTGCTCTCCCACGGCCTAACCTCAGCTAAACTGTCTTACCTAGCAGCCCATGCTGTATTGCTGACTCTCAAAGCAATATGCTCGTCAGCGCTTTCTCGTACCTCCCACCTCCAGTGGTGCGCTGTTGAAGATGCCTATACCCTCCCTGCCTGCATGTCTGTCTATTGCCATCTGCTTCCCTTTCAGCCTGAAGCCTCCTTCCATATCCTAACAATAGAGATGTTTAAGGTACTGTGTGTGTGTGTGTGTGTGTGTGTGTGTGTGTGTGTGTGTGTGTGTGTGTGTGTGTGTGTGTGTGTGTGTGTGTGTGTGTGTGTGTGTGTGTGTGTGTGTGTGTGTGTGTGTGTGTGTGTGTGTGTGTGTGCGTACGATACTCCAGGTGAGGCTAAGTGGAACACTGAGGCGCTCACCCTCCTGACACAAAAACATGCTCAGATTAGCTACTGCTGTAGCTCTCTTCTTTCTGCTAAATGTACAACAGGAAATGTAAACTTGCACCCATTAAGACCTGGAACGCATCTGTGTCACTTTTTGATTTGAGCTAAAAAGCGTTATTTTACACTTTGGCTTTTCAAAAATAGCAGATCTACAAGCTCATAGCGCGGCACCGAGTGCCGCGCTATGAGCTTGTAGATCTGCTATTTTTGAAAAATCGTGAAAATGTGTGCAAATCGTTGGATATATATAGTTTTAAAGCGAACATTTTTAACTCGAACTTTTGCTTCTGGGGGGTCCCTGGAACAACATA
>NC_139939.1:27539485-27619485 GCF_963454915.1 Gymnoscopelus microlampas
CCACTGGTTTCTTTCAGTAACCCTGCCATGAAGCCTCTAGCTTAAGGTATGTTCACCCCATAGAGAATGAATACACTGTTCCTCTTTTATAGTCTGTGACTGAGTTAAGATTTGTGTGTGAATAAGTTACGATGACGTGAACATGTCCCACGTGATATGGCCACAATGCTTTAATTAATTACTTTGATCAATTAAGATACATTTAAGCAGTAATAGAATAGAATGTCCTTCAGTTATCATATAATAACTTAACTAGCAGGTAGTCTATTATGTTGGAGCCGAGTGCCAGAAGAGGTTGTGCACAGATGGCTCAGAGAACACACGTGTCCTCACTAATGCTGTTTGTGAGTTATTGGCAAGCAGGGGAACTGGAGGGGAGCGGATTGTGTCTCTCAATTATCTCAGCGGATGGAAGTAACGAGTATAACAACAGATATCCCACCTCACTAAATGAGCTCTAATAGCGGTGATGGGAGGGGTGTGTGTGCGATGGGGTGGGTAATGGGAGGGGTGTGGGCGTAGAGCCGTGAGGATGTCGCAAGTGGGGCCCCAATTAAATGGCAATACACAACATTTGATCTTGAAAAGAATAGTTTTCATTGTGATACAGATGAATAGGAACTCAAAGAATACTATGATAGTTCCATAGATCCATGCCCGAACACAATGGATTGATCATTAACCCATTAAGACCTTAAGCCGATTCGACAGATAAGTCTTCTAATTCCCAACAGTATTCTGAAAAAAACGTATGTCTTTATATCAGTGGTGCTCAAACTTTGTCAGTTAAAAATGTTCGCTGTAAAACAATATATATATATTCAAAGATTTGCACACATTTTCACGATTTTTCAAAAATAGCAGATCTACAAGCTCGTAGCGCGGCACCGAGTGCCGCGCTACGAGCTTGTAGATCTGCTATTTTTGAAAAATCGTGAAAATGTGTGCAAATCTTTGAATTTGCACACACTGGAACTGGAGGGGAGCGGATTGTGTCTCTCAATTATCTCAGCGGATGGAAGTAACGAGTATAACAACAGATATCCCACCTCACTAAATGCGCTCTAATAGCGGTGATGGGAGGGGTGTGTGTGTGTGATGGGGTGGGTAATGGGAGGGGTGTGGGTGTAGAGCCGTGAGGATGTCGCAAGTGGGACACCAATTAAATGGCAACACACAACATTTGATCGATAATACCATATATAATAGTTAGAAAATAATTACAAATCTTGAAAAATCTTGAAAATAATAGTTTTCATTGTGATACAGATGAATAGGAACTCAAAGAATACTATGTTAGTTCCATAGATCCAAGCCCGAACACAATGGATTGATCATTAAAATAAACATACACGAAATGCACGTAGCCCTGCAGGCCCTGATCCAGAAAGGGTTGAGAGCCACTGGTGTAGGTGATTGGAGGGGTGTGGTTGATGAGGGGGATATAGGATGATGGGGGGGATCGGATGGAATGAGGTATGAATGGCAGTTAGGGGGAAACAGGTGGGTTTGCCGTTTGATCTGATTGTCACCTACAGTAACAGGAGGCAGACGATTGTGAAAATGACTACTTTTAATGGGCGCTGGGGTGGTGCAGGGATCAAGTTCCTGCCCTCCACCGCGGAGACGAGGATTTCAAATCCTCTGCGGTGCCTCTGGCTCGCCAGGGTGCTCCGATGAACACAATAGGCTCTATGCACAGCAGCCATTTTGGAGCAAAATTGGGCCTCTTAATTACTTCCTTCACAGGTGTTACCAATGATACTAATGAAGGCTCTGTTCCATTCTGGTCAAACAGAGTCAGGGTGCTGATATTGTGTGGTCCAGGGACCCTCATGGTTCCTTGAGAGGGTGTAACTCTGAGAGTGTACAAATGGAACCAAATGGACCCTCCCGGGTCCATTTGGTTCCATTTGTACACTCTCAGAGTTATGGGGGGTGCTTGAAATGAAAAAGTTTGAGAACCACTGTGCTACACTAAATGGAACAGAGCCTTCATTAGTGTCATTGGTGACACCTGTGAAGGAAGCAAGGAAGGGGCCCAATTTATGTCCAATATGGCTGCTGTGCATAGAGTCTATTGACCGTGAGGGTACGCATCTGGGCGCGGGAGGAGGGCGATCTCATGGCGCTGCACTAGCGACTCCCACAGGATGGCCTGTTCAGCAGGGAGAGAGGCACATGGGAGGGACGGCATGTTCCTCCACACGCGTCACGCCCTCCCGGGGGAGATTCTGACTGTCAGGTGTGAACAGAAAGCGGCTGGTGACTTCATGTGTGTCGGAGGAGACACATGCACATCTAATCTACACATCTTCCACATGACCAACTGTGGCGATTAGAAGTGACACACACGACACGGGCTTGGGGGGAGAAAACTGTGAATTGGCATAATGACTACGGTATTTAAGAGGGAATGTGTGCACTCTAGCATACTGTACTGTAATGCCTTTAACCCATTGAGACCTGAAGCCGATTCTACATGTCTCCTACATCCCAACAGTATTCTGAAAAACGTGTGTTTCTATATCAGTGGTGCTCAATCTTTTTCACGTCAAGGACCCCCAAAATTATATGTATTTGGCCGCGGACCCCCATCAAAATATTTTGTTCCAGGGACCCCCAGAAGCAACGATTTGAGTTAAAAATGTTTGCTTTAAAAATATAGATATTCAAAGATTTGCACACATTTTCACGATTTTTGAATAGCCCAAAGTGTAAAATAATGCTTTTTAGCTCAAATCTAAAAATGACACAGTTCCAGGTCTTAATGGGTTAACAACCTTTTATCCATCACAAACGCATCAGAAATGGGCCCGTAGGGGTCCATTTGGTTACATTTGTTTATTCTCCTAATTAGATTAACACAGATTATAATTTTTTTGTGCACAGCACGATGCCTTAAACCCCATCATGCGCAAAGATATTTTCCTCGTCACTGTTTGACATACAGCACAGAGTGATGGGTGCCCCCTACGCAGAGGCAATCTCCACTTTAGGGTGCACGGTGACATGTTTTGGCCCAGGGCCTCGTCTGTCACAAGGCTAAATTGGGGGCTCTGGTGCAATCTGGTTGTTGGACCGTCCGTGGGTGTAGTAGAGAGGCAGGAGGGGGGGGGGGGGGAGGGGGCGGGGGGGCGACAATGAAAAATGGATGAGAAGGCAGAGCAGAGAGGGAGAGGAGTGAACAGGTGGTGTCCGCGCTCTGTACTCTCTAGGTTAAACCCAAGGTGCTGATGGAGACTGTGGGACACCAGGGCAGCCAGGTAGTTAGTGTGTCTGGTTGTCACTAAGGCTAAGGGAGCAGGTGCAAGCGTGAGTGTGTTAGTATGTCACACACACACACACACACACACACACACACACACACACACGCACGCACGCGCGCGCGCATGTGTGTGTGTGTGTGTGTGTATTTGTCTGTACACCTTATATGTTCATGCCTTTGCTTGTAAAAAGGGCGTTAGGCAAGTGTGCGATTGCATTTATCATTTCAGTGCACTACAGTATGTAGTACGTGACATGAAACGAGTCTGATCTGAATTTGGCCGTAAATTAGTTAAACAAAGATTTAAAATGTTCAAGTGCTTATCTATTATTGACTTAAAAGTCAGAACTGAAATTGTCTTTCAAGTATGAAAACAATGCATGAATATCAAGGTTTAGTCCTCACTGTTATTTCACAGGGGAGACTAAAATCGAATCAGCTTATTGTGTAAAAGGCCGTCTTTCATGTGATTGTCTGGTAACATTACAAGAACTCATGTTGAGTACAAATGAAAATAAATTAACCACAAAATCGAGTTAACGCACATAAAGTAGACAGATTGTGACATACGGCCCTATTTAGACGATCTATGGCACAGGGTGCTGGGGGCGCAAATTGGCTGGGGGTGTGTCCAGCTCTAATTTAGTTAGTTAACCATTTTCTGAGTGCACAACCGGGGGTTGTATTTAACCTCTGAATTGACCCATTGATAGCCTTCTAATAAGTCCTTGTGACTCCCTGACCGCCCAATCAGCAAGCTCCTTCTGCATAGCAGAGGTTATTTATGCTGAGTTTGATAAACACGTTATGCATAGTGACTATACTGCACCCAAGATGTGCCTTTTTTATGTTTAAAATGAGAATTTAATACATTAATAATAAATATCAATACGAGGCAACTGAAACACTTTTTTTCAATGGTAGTGAATGGAGAGAGCAGATTTTTGTCCAACCAAGCAACAGCAACCAATGGGCACAGAAGAGGGGCGGGATCACAGGCAGGACTTAACAAAGGGTCAATTAGTCAATGTGTGTTTTGGGCATAAGATAAATTAGACAGAGTCTTGTCTCCCTTTCCCTTTAAAACTAGTTGTCAAGAGTTGGGCTGTTATAGCGCCACCGCGAGGATATTTTAATTTGCGATGGATGGGATGCTTCTTCCTTGGCTTATAGTGGGAATGTGCGTGCAAAGCTTCCCAGTAATCGGGCACTGCGTTCGTGATGTGGCATTTTGTGCAAAACGGCCACCACCCCCAAAAACGTTGGAAGCCAATCATAGCCAATCGGAACGGAATATGAGAAATGTGATAGAGAGACATTAGTGATACCCTGACACACAGGTATCAACTTAATAATTACACGCTCATTCTAAGTCATATTATTTATGAGACGCTGTGTCTCATGCAGCCGTGTAAAGGGGAGGGGGAGTGGCGTTCGCCCACTTAAAAAAAAAAAAAAAGGTTTTCGGCTTTGAACCTCAGCATCCATAGTCTGGGGGGAGCATTAGTCAAAAAAGACGATCTACAAGCTAAAATAGCAGATCTACAAGTGGTCCGCGGACCGTGTGTGTATGGGTCGGTCTGCGACCAGTGTTGCCAGATTCTGTGAGAGAAACAAGCAACCAGGTCTAGGAAAACCAGCCCAAAAGAAGCCACTATGGGCCACATGAGCACTTTAACATATACATCAGCTATTTGAAAATAGCAGATCTACAAGCTCACAACGCGTCGCGATGCGACGCGTTGTGAGCTTGTAGATTGGCTATTTTCAAATAAAATCTTGCGGGGAAATTATAATAAGCAGATCTGGCAACCCTGTCTGCGACCCACAAATGGGTCCCGACACACCGTTTGGGAAACAGTGATCTAGAATACTATCTATAATGCGTCTCTAGAGCAGGGAAACTCTGACACTGGTGGACTGCGCTAGACGTAAGACAAGGTCAAAGCTGGTCTACCTAACATAGCAATGCGCCAAAACCACACCTCACTTTAAGACCAACACGTGCATGGACTTAAGATGGGTGCAAGTAATAACTGGTAATTCTACAACGTGGGCGCTGGGCGTGAAAAAGGCAACTGTGTCGGGTGTAAACTGGCAACGGTATCTGTTGCACCATTTTGCGCTGGGTATAAGATAGGGCCCATAATGTTTGGCTGAGCGCCAAACATAATTGTATAATCCGGTATTGGTGTGATTCAAATTGCATGGAAATGCTTAGTTGACTTGTTGGGTAATGTGTTAAATTAATATATCAACTCAAAGCACACATTATTTTTTCCCAATAGGAGTGGAGGAAGTGTGAAAGTTCTTTTCGAAACATTGAAGACCGATTTCTTAGAAGTAAGTGTTTTCAGAGACACTTACTTCAATAAGCTGTACATTCAAAACTGTTTTTGAAACCTAAGCAAGTGATACCAAGCGCATGGCGCTGTGAGCTTGTAGATCGCCTATATTCCACTACATTTGAAATAGGGTATAAGTGGTTAATTCATAATATATTTTTGTAAGTTTGAGTCCCAAGAGTCCCTTCCTAGAAATGTAGTGGAATCAAAAGTACAATGTTTCTATTTGAAATCTAGCGGAGTGAAAATCATGTGTCAAGTCATATTTTTTTTTAAATAATACAATACTCAAAAAGGTACAGTACAGTACTCAAGTAAATGTACTTAGTTACCACTGCCCATTAGTTAACTGCGTTTAGTCACACATGTACTATGCGTTACCATGGATATAACCATCTAGCCCCTACCTACAATCTTCATCACAGCAGCCGTTTGTAACAATGTACTTACCGGTCTCAGAAAGGAGTTTGATGGACTCCAGCACACGCTCAGTGTAGACCCCAGGTTCATAGTTTTCCATCTCAGCGTTAATGATGTGAACCACTCGGGCAGCTCGGCCTCGAATAGCTCCGGCAGTCCTGTCCAGAGTATCCACATCTCCTTCCTGCAGAGCAATTACGCACTTGTTGACATCTTCAAGGATGTGGTTCTCTAGAGAAAGACAAAGACCAGCGGTGAATGGAAGGAGGATTATTCAATGCAAAAAAATGTATGAAGAACTTGATGGCAATTACAGAAGAATTTGTTTTGAAATGCTGTACTTCACACTGTTTGTTGAAAAATATATCTGAAACAGGAAACTGTTTATAAAGGTTAAAGGACGACTTTTCAACATATCTTCATATAATAGGTCCTCACTAATGCTCATGATAAAATGGTACAATTTTTTTCTAATCAGTCTGTGTCTCAGAGGAGGGCTGTAGACAGTTCAGAAACCCGTCTACCAGTGACATCATCGATGGGGAATCCAAGCTAATAGAAACTGCAGGCTTTGTATTCCTGGAAAGTTGCAATGCAATAATAGATCCCATTGCTCTCGCCTTAATAAAAATCTGAATTAAAAAATGTTAATCTTTTTGGAAAAAAAAATCCTGCCTAACGATGATGTCACTGGTAGACAGGTTTCTGGACTGTCCACAGCCCTCCTATGAGACACAGACCAAGTAGAATTTTTTTTTATAATTTTATCGACATTAGTGAGGACCTATTATATGAAGATATGTTGAAAAGTGGTGAAGTCGTCCTTTAACGTCTTTCCAAACTAGTCACCTGGGTTAATTTAAACCATGGTTCTCAAACGTTTTCATGTGAAGGACCCCCAAATGAATATGTATTTGGCCGTGGACCAGATATTTTTGTGCCAGGGACCCCCATACAAGGTTTGTGTAGTTAAAATGTTTCAAAAATATGTCTTTCAAGATTTTTGGAAAATAGCAGATGTAACAAGCTCACATCATGGTGATCAAATGTTCTAATTGCTGATCCTACATAGGGATAAAGTGGTTAAACTTATTTTTATGATATTATAAATTAAGCTGGGGACCCCCTGGAACCACCTTAAAGACCCCTTTGGGGTCCGGGGCCCAGAGTCAGCATACTATAAGTCAAAACAGCTATTGTACTACTCAGGATCAATGTTAAATGAGATTCATTCTTTCCAGGGTGTGGTTTTGAAGTAAGGTTTAAAGGACAACTTTGTTTTTTTTACAACCAAGGTTTACGTTTTAGCTTGTAATTAAAGTAAATAAAAGATGAGTTTCAATTTATTTTCATTTATTGCTTTCTATAGTTTTAGCATTCGGGCAGGTGGCTAAATATGTATTTGTTTTAGACAATAACCAGGCGATTTCTTCATTATTATTTACAGTAGCCCCCAATAGTAGCCCCCAATAACTCACATCTGGCCATCAAAGACCACAGGACTTTTTTTATTGTGTAAAAAAAGCATATTTAGCCACCTGCCAGAATGCCCCCGCCCACTGTAAAAACAGATTGCGAAAAGTGCTAACTATAGAAAGCAAAGCCGTAAATGAAAAAAAATGTACACTCATCTTTTATTTACTTTAATTGCAAGCTAAAACATAAACCTTGATTGTAAAACAACAAAGTTGTCCTTTAAGCACTGTTTCTGTGAGGACTAAGGTTAGGTTTATATTAGGGGCGGTGGTCCCTGGGTGAAACCGATGTTAAACACAATGTACCTGACACGGACAGGAAGTCATCCACGGAGGTGATGTCGTCCACGGCCTCTGTGAGGATGCGGACCTGCTTCTCCCACTGGTCCTTGAACACGTCCATGTTGTCCTGAGCCACCTTGCTCTGGGGGCGGGCGGCCAGTGTGAGTGCAGCGTTGATGACCTGGTGTGAAAGAAGAGGGCAAACCACAGCTCAAGTATTATTTGTGAGAATGCATCGTCGCCGTCGGGTGAGAAACCTTGCATGAACAAAAAGCGTTACATTTCAGGAAATGTAAAAAAAAATCACACCCTGTGTGAAGGAAGCGGTGCCTTTGGGGCGGGACTTAACTCATTTCAGTTCGTCCCTATTGGTGGTCTGAGTCCACTTACCAAATTTGTACTTGGTAGCATGCTGCAAACTGGAATGATGGCTGTTTAAAGCCCAGCCAATGGGCAGACAGAGGGGGCGGGGCTTAAGTAATTACAGTTCGTCCCTATTGCTGGCTTTAGTCCATGTACAAAATTTGTACTCCATAGCATGCTGCGAACTTGAGTTCGCAGGGAAAAATACCCTGTTGCAAGTAAAAGTCCCTGCGTTCAAAATGTCACTTGAGTAAAAGTACAAAAGTATTGGCGTCAAAATATGCTTAAAGTACCAAAAGTAAAAGTACAGACATGTTTTAAAATAGCAGATCTACAAGCTCACAACGCGTCGCATCGCGATGCATTGTGAGCTTGTAGATCGGCTATTTTCAAATAGCCTATGTATAAAATAGGGCTAAAGTGGCTCATGTATGTTTTATAATATAATAATTTATATCTGCAAAGTAACTAGTAACTCGTTTTCAAATAATTGTTGTGGAGTAAAAGTACAATATTTGCCTTTGCATGTAGTGGAGTAGAAGTAGAAGTATTGCAAATTGGAAATACTCTAGTAAAGTAAAAAGTAACTCACCATTTTACTTAAGTACAGTACTTGAGTACATGTACTTAGTTACTTTACACCACTGAAAAAAATAACCTGAGGCTGTTTTCCAATGGATCCACTGTAGTTATTATTTAGTCATAAGCTGTTGTTAATACTTTTCATCAGATACATATTTATTAAACCAGACAGACTTAAACACTTTCATTTTTCCAAAATAGCAAACATAGGAGATCTATTCATTCTGTTGTGAGCACGTTGTGAGCATTCTGTATAGACCGGCTACGTCTGCTTAGTTTTACAACACTCTTGTATGATGAAGCAGGGCGTGCATTTACGGGGAAGAACATTTGAAATATGGACGTACGAGGTTTCTGCCCGACAGCAACAATATGATGCTTGGAGACTATGGTGGGAAGAGGGCATCTTGCATGACTCCCTCATCAACAGCCAGGCCAAAGATCATGCATTTATTATAGTCTCTTTACCATAAACTGACACCATGAGGTCTGACGTGCACAGCCAGTTTAACATCCTCGTTATTAGTTAATGAGGTTAAACACGGAGGAGTTGCAAGGTTAACATCCAAAAATACATCAGTGACTAATCTTTACAAAACAGGCCATTTGCATCCAAGACAAAAACAGCAACACGCACTGCATCCCTATAGCATTTTTATAATGAACAACATGAATAGTGCTCCGGTAAAGTCAGCATAATTAAGTGGCATGTGCATATATTATACTGACAACAGCCAGCTGGTGTCCACATCCATCAACACATGTGTGCTAAAGGCACAAACTAAGGAAGTCATTACCATTATGACAGCTGGAACATGTGGCTCCGCTAATAGCTGCAGATTTATTTGTTTTTACCTCTTCTTGATCATATATGATAATATATATATATATACATATAAATATACTCGTTAGTGACTGACTATCATAAACGATACAGAGCCACCTCCCTGACAATATCGCCGAGACAGTTTGTTTATTTTTGGACGACAATTCTTATATGAGACGATTCTAAGATGACCCAATGTTATTCTCCATAGCGAAATTACTTCACGAACCAGGGGACGGACGAGTGACGTCAGGACTTCTGTACTCTATAGCATAATAATGTAATATCAGAAAATGTGTGTGTCTGTGTCCAGCTGATGCTCGTTGGCGCTCGTTAATGTTATATGCATCAAGGCAATTATGCTTCTGCACTGTCAAATAGGCCAAAGTCTAATCTAAGATTAGTGGGACTCATTCAAATGACCACCAGTGAGTCCCGGGACTCACTTCATTGAAAACCTAACAACATTGCTGTATTGTATTAGATTTATTTTATTTTTGGGCGATGCAACCGCCCCTATATGTGAGGTTTGGACCCCCACCCATTGCACCCCCTCAACCCTGCGCTGTGATTGGCCAACATTGTACCCCCCTAACCCTGCACCGTGATTGGCCACCATTGTACACTGGTTGACTCTATTCAGGACTGTGATTGGCTAGTGAAACACATGACACATGTGCAGTCCTATAAATAGGACTGTGCACTTAAAAAAAACATATTTATGTTTTTTTTCAAGTGAATCACCCACTGTGATGACCACTGTGACCACACCGCCCACTTCACAATGGCTGTGATTTTTGGGGCGGTGTAGCCGCCCCCTATAAGTGAGTTTTGGACACCGACCAAAAAATTTGTATACCCCCTAACCCTTCCATTGTTAATGCAAATCGATACTTTTGCAAAGTCAGCCAATCACATTACAGCTTGTGTCATCACCACTAACTGTAATGTGATTGGCTGACTTTGCAAATTCAGGACTGTGATTGGCTAGCGAAACACATGACACATGTGCAGCCCTATGAATAGCAGTATGGACTTTAAAAAAAGTCATTAATTCTTTTTTTAAAGTGAGTCATGTTGTGATGACCACACACCGCCCACTTCACACTGGGTGTGATTTTTATTAGATATGTGATATTGTTAGATGACAATTAGTTGACTTTTGGTGAATCGGAATCGGAAATGAAGAGTTGTAGGACAATATCGGAATATCGGATATCAGCAAAAAAGTCAATAGCGAACATCCCTATATATATATATATATAGTTTTTTGGGGGGCTTTTGGACTCTCTTGTGTGGACCATATTGCCGAAAGGTGCTTGGGAATGCATTTGCAACTGCTCCCTCGACTTGCCGGAGGTCAGATATCACAGAGCAGTCCTCAGAGGGTGTGCCTGGCGAGCCCTGGCCTGCACACCACCACACATCTTGAGTATTAACTCTAACCCCTCCCCTATCCACTCCGCTTCTCTTATCTATTAGTGTAGTGGGTCCCTTGTGAATATTCCCCAAACCTTAACCTTTTGAAACAATGGCTTAATTACTACCTATAGTCCTTTGTGCTCCACATGTTTCTTTCACCTCTTTCTCCCTCTTCCTCTCGATAACTTCTCTCTCTTCTCTCCCCTCTGGGTGGGAAAGACTTTCAGTGGTATTGTTACCCAAAAGTGAATCTAAGAACAGGCTATGTATCATTTTGTGGAGACATATTCAGCAAGTGACAATCTAAGGGGCATACACGATACATGTACATATACACACACATACTGTACACAGTGAAAGTATGATTTGGTGGCTTCTTTTATCCAGGCCACTTCAGAGCTGCATGAATGAATACAAATTGCTTTGAGGTCGAACAGACATCTAACCTCTAAACATGGCAGTACGCGTGCTGCTGTACTCACCACAAGAGGACCTTGTATCATATCATCACTGTCGGGCAGAAACCTTGTATATCCATATTTCATGTTTTTATATGATTTGTGCTATTGGTCATAATTTGACCACTTATTTTATACTTCATTGTACGATAGTGCCGCGCAAAAGTAGCGAAAATAGCCGATCTAGAAGCTCACAACGCTTCACGATGCAACGTGTTGGAAGCTTGTAGATCTGCTTCTTTCGCAGTTTGAAAGCAGCTTGAAAGTGGTTGGGTTTTATAAACCCTCACACCTAAAGTTCGGGGCTCTACGCCGTCCTCACACATACGTCTCGCACGCACCACCGATCTGACTGATATGCCCATATATGGAGATCTCAACAACTGTCAGTCCTTGTCCCTGTTATGCCCATATATGGGGATCCCTGATGTCATCAGTATATGCCCAATTGCCCATATATGGGCATGCTGATATAACCCTTCATAGGGGTGGGCGATGTCATGTGGTAAAAATATCATATCACAATGATATCACAGCTCTGGCTATAGCCAGACTACTGAACAATATTTGTGCAAAGTGTGGAGTCATCAGGAGCACGCGTCTGCTGTGAGACCCTCTCCAACGCTGACTCCGAACTCCATGAGTGTCGGCCTCAATTCTGGTAGACAGATACTAAGTCGATGCCCATTGGGAATGATGCCCATTGAGAACGCTTACGCTTCCCCGGTTATGCAATACCCATTGTACCGGTTTTATCTGTTGTATCCATTGTCAGAGTACTTAGTGCAGCACTCATCATCATAGTACTTGGAGGCCAGTCTATGATATCAGTACTATGATGTCATATTGATGCATCAGGGATCCATATACGGGGATTTGTGGATTCATAGATGTTTTTGAAGATCCGCTGATCAGACCGACTTCCCTCTCGGCACTGCACTCCCACTGGTCCTCAGCAATACATGCGGCCAGTTTGAATTTGATAGGGCAGACAGCTCTCAAGATACGTTTTTTTTAGCGGCGCTAGCCGCTCGGATCCTGCTCTATACCTGACTTTGTCCTTGTTCACCGTCAACGCTCTGATTGGTCAGACCCGTCAACGCTCTGATTGGTCAGACCCGTCAACGCTCTGATTGGTCAGACCCGTCAACGCTCTGATTGGTCAGACACGTCAACGCTCTGATTGGTCAGACCCGTCAACAAAGTGATTGGTCAAGCTTCACGTGACACATGGCTATAAACACATTATAAACACATATCGATGACATAATGTATCAAAGGCGCCGCTACCTTCACACAGGGTGTGATTTTTTCTTTTCTTTTTTTAAGTAACGGTTTTAGAGCCGTACAAGGTTTCGATATAATAATCACACTGCAGATGCTCACCTGTGGGCACAAACTGTCAATCTGGGTGGCAGCCATTCGAACCAACTTCACACCCTCCTCATTGTTGGAGATGGAGCAGGCCAGGTTGGCCACCTGTAGGACACAGAAAACAACGACTAAATATGCTAGATTCCACTCATATCAAGAATTGCTCACAGTAATGACAGCAACAGCTCGAACTCATAATATCCTGCCCCAGGGATAATATATTAAGTTATGAAAATCTGAGATAGAGAACTCCTGTTTTACATTTTAGCACAATGACTAGGCACCGACTGTAGTGTTCATTATGTAATATCCTAAATTTATACAGTCACTGAGCTAAGAATAGAAATGATGTGGGTTCTGGAATGAAGAAGACATGTCAGTGTAGCTCATCAACAGACAATAGGGTGTCCACACTGCCACAACCCAGGGTGCTCTTATTTGTAATACATACCATGGCACAAACAATTATTCCCCCATGTTATGTCATTTCTATGTCGCTCAAGCTCCCCCCCCGCTCTCATAATGGTTGCTCATTTTTAACATGTGCAGATAGGGATTCCAGGAATGGCTGCAGCCTCTGCACTAACTCATGCCTCCTGTTATTTGTGCAGGAGTGGGGATTTAATGCTTGGCTTGCAAAGCCAATGTCGGGGCGTAAAATATGTACAGAGGGTTAGGGCCTGCTCAACTGTTAGATTGGTATTTGTTGTTACCACACACTGGGTGCTGTCCTCTGCCGCCTCCTGCCAACCACCTTTAACCCATTAAGACCGGGAACGCATCTGTGTAACCACTTTCACCATTATTTTTATTTTATACTTTGGGCTATTCAAAAATAGCAGATATACAAGCTCATAGCGCAGCACCGAGTGCCGCGCTATGAGCTTTTATATCTGCTATTTAAAAAAAATCTTGAACATTTGCATTTGCAAATATTATATATACATATACTGTATATTTCTTTCTTTTTTTTAAGCGAACATTTGTCACTCAAATCTTTGCTTCCGGGGGTCCCTGGAACAACATATTTTGAGATGGTGGTATGTGGCCGGATACATGTAATTTTGGGGGTCCTGACATGAAAAAAGAACCATTATGGCGACATAAGTTTTTTTCAAAAAAACTGTTAGGATTTAGAAGACATTTGTAGAATCCCCCAGAAGCAAAGATTTGAGTTATAAATGTTCGCTTTGAAAATGTATATATTCAAAGATTTGCACACATTTTCACAATTTTTCAAAAATAGCAGATCTTCAAGCTCATAGCGCGGCACTCGGTGCCGCGCTATGAGCTTGTCGATCTGCTATTTTTGAATAGCCCAAAGCAATCTAAAAATGACACACACGATGCGTTCCCGGTCTCAACGGGTTAAACCACCGTCACCGGACCAGACCACTACATCCCTCGCTTTTCATTTTTATAAAATAGCTGATATCTGAATAATTCAGAACACATAAAAAAGGAACATAGTTTTTCCACTGGACAAACTCAAGGGCAGATTCGCTGCAACACGGTGGGGCTGGGGGGGGTGGGGGGGTGGGGGGGGGCACCGGACAGAAAACCTTGTACTCTACATGGTGCAAAGCATAAAATGTCCAGAGGCTGCTTGATGTTACACACCATAGCTTCATGACAGAAACTCCAGTGCCCGGAATAGATAACAGAAACAGAATGACACAGCACTAATTAGAAAAAAGGTCGTCAATGGCAGGACGCCAACTGTGTACAACGGTTACTTCCATTACACACTTAAACGTCCGACCCGGCTGACATCATTTATAATTTTAGGAATTCTTAGTTACTTTGCGGACATTCCCTGGGATCCTGGCTTTCATTACCAATCTGCCTAAATCATTACGGGGGCTTACTGGTGCAAAAAGGCGCTTCATTGTATAATTAAGATGCCAGATGGTCTGTATCTATTGAGCAACTCTTTGCTTAATTTATGTCTGTGTCTCTACGCAAAGGTACTGTCTACTGGCTAAAGGTCTCCCGTTTTACTGCCGCACAAGATACATCCTGCTTACCCGAATTCCCTTACAGACGAGGCAATTTTAATTGCGTGCCTTGAACTGCAGCATACTTCAAGTCATCATGCAGACCTACACAGGCACTGTACTGCAAAGAACACTGCAGCACGTTGCACCATGTTTGATGCACAATTTAAATGCTAAAGTATTGCATTAGAGGTATGCCAAATTGTCCTATAGGATAGCATCCGACCAAATGGTCTCAAACCTGGCATGTGTGTCTCATATGATATAACCCCAGGGTGTGTCCTATCTAATGGCAATTTGGACAGAACAAGGGTTTCCGAGAACCAAAAACACATGAATATCTGTAGCTGTCTGACCGTGTTACGAAGGACGCACAAATTATCTGTGTGGTCGGGAGATTGTATGCATCGGCTTCCCTGATTGGCCAACCCAAACCGCCAGCTGCACGGATTGAACGTTACGTTTGTGTCGCTTAGCCAGTATAGGTCCCTGATTGAAAAGCCTGACCCATCGGCTTAGCTGACTGGCTGAGCTTCGCGTACTATTTGTGGCGCATAGCCAATATACTGTAAGTGACAGCGTACATGCAATGGAACAGAAAAGCCATATTATGGAAGAATGTGATAGAGGAATGGCAGTAATGTTGGGATGGAGGAGGAGATGAAAGGCATCTACATCAAATTCAAAGATAAGTGGTGCAAGGTATGGGAAGTAGGAGAGAGGGGGTGATCATAACATGTACGATGACCATGTATTCCTGACTTGCATCGTTCCCGACATGAATGGTTAATTATTTATGAACTCAAATACATTCCATCGTTTGAAACAGTGTAAGTGATACAGTAGACTCCAAAAACACTTCCTTCGCCTTTTTCTGTTCCTACCTCTCTCTCTCTCTCTCTCTCTCTCCCTCCTCCCTCTCTCTCTCACATACACGCACGCGCGCACGCACGCACGTACGCACGCACGCACGCACGCACGCGCACACACACACACGCACGCGCACACGCACACACACACACACACACACACACACACACACACACACACACACACACACACACACCTCACCTGAGGCCCCGCTTGCAATCATCATATCTCTCCATTGTATCACTATATTTCAGAGTTAATTTACATTACTTCAAACTCCATGTGATCTAATGTCATGGATAAGTAAATTGAATGCCAAAACAAGCGATGGCTTTGAGTTAAACAGACACACGCCTGTTGGCAGCGCGCAGTGCCTCTCTGTATTAGCCCTTCTACTTCTCACAAGTCACTGTCGGAGGCAAATTGGGGTAAATGAAATTTATGGTTAAAGACTCTTGCTTAGAGCTCTTTCTCCCTTTGCCAGTGACAGCTAGGAGCACATTGATGGATTGCACTTCGTTATGTGATGGTGTGTATGTAAATGGCGCATAGGTGTGCGTGTGCGTGTGCGTGTGTGTGTGTGTGTGTGTGTGTGTGTGTGTGTGTGTGTGTGTGTGTGTGTGCGTGCGTGCGTGCGCGTACGTGTGTGTACGTGTAGGTGTGTGTGTGTGTGTGTGTGTGTGTGTGTGTGTGTGTGTGTGTGTGTGTGTGTGTGTGTGTGTGTGTGTGTGTGTGTGTGTGTGTGTGTGTGTGTGTGCGTGTGTGTGTGTGTGTGAGCGAGCGAGCAAGCGAGCGCGCGCATCTGTGTTTGTGTGTGGTGTGGGAGAAAGTGCGGCTGTAGACAGTAAAATCTCTTCTATACCTCCTACCAGTTTCTTCTCTCCCCTGCCTGTCATAGTCGGGCCGTGTGAGGTGGTGGAACACAGGCCCTTCTGGAGCCTGGCGCCGTGCCTTGAGCGAGCCCACTCTCTCCCACTCGCCCGCCCTTCCACCCAGCACAGAAAACTGGGCCAGGGCCAATGCTTCAACATCCAGCCAAATGCACTAATTGCAATTATCTAAAGAAACTGGTCTCCTTTGAGACACCCCCCCACCACCACCCCCACCCCCAAAAAAAAGAAAGAAAAGAAAATGGAGGTGAAAAATCAAGACGTAAGTAAGGCCTGATGCTATGGATAGCGAGCCTTATGCGGTTACTGTAGAATTCATGATTTTAAAGTGAATGTGTGTAGGCAGCAGAGTGTGAGAGAGGGAGAGAGAAAGAGAGCGGGAGGGAGGGAGAGACAGACAGACAGACAGACAGTGAGAGAGAGAGAGGGAGAGAGAGAGAGGGAGGGAGAGAGGGAGAGACGGAGAGAGAGAGAGAGAGAGAGAGAGAGAGAGAGAGAGAGAGAGAGAGAGAGATCTGCAGCATTGCCATTCTTCATTTTAGCGTCTAACAAAGAAATATCGATTTTGTCCTTTTTTGCTCCGCCTCGGATAATCACTTCAATTCTAATTTGATGAGGGATCCCACTGCAGCTGGAGATCTACAAGATGGGCATTCTCATGCACATGATCTACATCACTTCATTAAAGCTGAGTACCACAAAAGAAAATGATACCATAAAAAAACAGAGAGAGCCGAGGCCCTAAAATTCATTCTTTCATATTTGCCAAGCTCTGATTCTAAACCCAGCAATGACTTCTTTTATTCATTCATTTACATGTATAAGCACTGTCTCAGCACCATGCACATGCTTAGTTAGCATGACCCTCATCGAATGACTCAACTTGTGTTTTTTTCTCTTGCCACCATCATTCAGACTATCACAGCCTAGACAGAGAAACAATGCTTTTGAATGAATGAATTAACCCATTGAGACCTGAAGCCGATTCTACATGTCTCCTAAATCTCAACAGTATTCTCAAAAACGTATGTTTCTATATCAGTGGTGCTCAAACTTTTTCATGTCAAGGACCCCCAACATTATATGTTTTTGGCCGCGGAGCCCCATCAAAATATTTTGTTCCCGGGACCCCTCCAGAAGCAACGATTTGAGTTAAAAATGTTCGCTTTAAAATATATATATATTCAAAGATTTGCACACATTTTCACGATTTTTCAAAAATAGCAGATCTACAAGCTCATAGCGCGGCACTCGGTGCCGCGCTATGAGCTTGTAGATCTGCTATTTTTGAATAGCCCAAAGTGTAAAATAATGCTTTTTTTTTTTTTTGAAACAATATATTTATTTGGCATTTTCAGGTATATAACACAACAAAATGGCAATTGTAGTAAATGTCTATAATAAAACAACAAACAAAAATAAAGCAAAAAGACAACACATAGCAATCATACATATACATAGCATCTGGCATCCAACAACAAAAATTAAACAAAACGTTACAAAGACATAAAAACAAAACAAAAAACAACAACAACCAACAAACAAACAAAAATAATAAGATATGGTCATGAATTTCCCTCCCACAATACGGAGTAGCAGAATTATTTATTTACACAGGTCCTAAAGGGTTACCTTCCATAAACTGCATGAACTGTCCCCAAATTTCTTGAAAGATGGCAGGTTTCTTTTTAATCGCAAAAGTGAGCTTCTCAAGTGCAAGACAATTTGCTTTTTAGCTCAAATCTAAAAATGACACAGTTCCAGGTCTTAATGGGTTAATTTGGTGATAAAAGGAAAGAGGCAAAGAGCGCATCAGCACTTCCATTACTTTTCTTCCATTTCTTCCTTCACAAAAGTCTGAGAGCTCTCTTGATCAGGGAAACTCTCTGCGGTAGGAATATGGTAAATAATTAGAAAGCTGAGCCAGACGAGGTTAAGTCAGTGCATTCAGGGCTCCGTGCGAGCCTTGCCACTCCTATAGGCCTTTTCAGCGGCTGCAGCAGCAGGTACTGTATTCACTCTTCCAGTGCCTGACTCTGAGGAGCATCTAATACCGCCGCTGTCAGCCAAGGTGTTTGGTCGCGCCAGCCTCACTTCAGAATAGAACAGGAAGTGGGTCAAATACAGGCAGAAGAAAAATGGTGACAGAAGGAGGAATGGAGTGGGGGTGACATTTTGAGTTGTGCGAGATAAAACGAAAGCACACTGTTCTATTAAAAGTTGACTGTCACCTAGATGTTCACTTGTTGGGACGAGGCTAGCTTGGGGGCGGCTGCAGTGAGGGGCTTGTTAACAATGGATGGGTTTTGCTCCAGTCTGTTCAAATTTACACAAATAACAATACAATCACAACCTCTCAACCTTTCAACCTCTCTAACCCCCCCCCCCTCTCTCTCTCTCTCTCTCTCTCTCTTTCACGCACGCACGCACGCACAAACTTACTTAAATTAAGACACACACACACACACACACACACACACACACACACACACACACACACACACACACACACACACACACACACACACACACACACACACACACACACACACACACACACACACACACACACACACACACACACACACACAGTAAATAAATCAATCTGTCAGCATGGATGGAGTAGAACTGTCGACAAGGGAATACAGTATATAGGTAACAAAACAATTATAGCCCCCCCCCCCCCCCCCCCCCCAGGAGCACTTGTATTTGTTTAAGTCATGAGATGTCAGGTTCCAGCAGTAAAGCATTGTATATATATACGGTATGGAGCAGAGGTGGCAGAAACAGGTGAAGGTGTGGAATATTATGTTATGGAACAAGATGTTGAAGAAAGGTTGTGTGATGTTTGAGTCTCAAGCAGACAGTAAAACAGTGATGGATTATGACCTGCTGCTCATAAGAGCATTTCTTTGAGAATGAATCCCTATTATACCACAGTTAGTTTCAACGTCACATTGTGACCGGCTGAGGGGCATTCTAGTGAGAGCCAGTATCTCCCGATCACTATGAATGACGTGAATACATGGGTCACCCAGCAACACATCATACTAATAATCAATATCACTATAAATGTCACAAGATAATAGCAACATATACTGTACAAGTTTTATTTATTTTAGCATTAGAATTCATAGAAATACATCTTCGATCCTGTTTCATACTTGGAAATCTGCCCGCAATATTCCTTCAATCCTGATAACCCTTTCATTCTTGTTTCAGACCTATCATTGCACTTCCGAACATAATCCTCTATAGACATTCACAAACATGTATTCTAAACAAACAAAAAAAATCTATAAATACAAAGCCTTACTCAAAATAAGGTACATGTACTGTAGTGCTCCTCTAAATGACTATCATGATATATCGTTTTAACGTTTTTCTTTCCCCAAATACTAACCGCTTCATTTTATAAGTTAAATATTCCATTTGACATAGGCCTACTTGAATGGAGCGCCTCTCCATTTGTCTATCAGAGAATGTTGTTTCATTGATGTTATGCACAGTATAGCAGATATTTATCATTTAAATGTAATCTTAATTGTATCTACCATTTTCTGTAACAGCACAAAGTCTGTATTCAAATTGATACACCATTTATGCTATTGATTTCCTCCTGTATGTTCCAAAACAAGTGTAGGGATGGGAACCAGAATATATCACTACAGTTGGCATAAGTTTCACCATACTCCCTAGAGCAGCTTGGTAGTATTTTACTAGCATTTTTTAGCTTGTTATGGTGGTGTTATAAAGTAATGTGAGTGTATATTTCTATGTGTATTCTCTCCAACAGCAAGATGCTGTAGTTGCGTGAACATTCCTATTCATTTCTTTGTGTTCTCAGATATTACATTTTAGTTTTTCCCATATGCCTTGTGGCTTGAAGCTATTTCCTATAGAAGAGCCCAAACTGCTGAGATTTTACGTGACACTCTGATATTGCTATTGTTCTTTACCAATAATTGCACAAGTGCTTGAAGATCACTGCTGGTGTTCCTTCTCACTATTCTCATTTGTAAGTGTTAGTGTGGTCAAGTATGATGTTAAACATAAAAGAAGGTCTGCACACTGTAGCTTCCTTAGAGGCAAATAATTGGCACACCCATAGTGGTTTCAAGTTAGTGCTCAGACTGTAATAACAAATTACACTATTGTATTTTGATTTAGACATTGTCCAATTATGGTCAGTCACATAAGGCTATGTTACGTTTACTATTGATTGATGTACTTTATTTAGTAAGACATGAGAACAACAGTACATGGAAGTACAAATTCACAATACAAGGTCTACTAAACTGAAAGAAGTATTGAGTTCTTCATTGATTCTCTGTACAGAAAGGTATCATTTTTATACTGAAACATGACACATGAACTTCCCTATTGACCTCGACCTTGCTTCAGAGTTATTATTTAACCACATTAATCCTCCCTATATTTTGGCCATGTCATTGTAAACAAAAAGTACCAACATCATAAAGAAATAAGATTAATAAGCTTTCAATGCTTCACATCCTGACACGTTGTGAGTTTGGACATCTGCTCTTTTGGAGTGACACCATTATACAATAAAGTATCAAATAGGGCTCAAGTGATTAAACAAGTACATATTGGTTGCATTTGCTATAATATACTGTAATATAACCAGTCAAATTATTTCCTCATTCAAAGAATAAAAATGGCCACAGTTTACTTTTGCCTTATTTACATTTTCTAATTACAATATCCATTTTGATTGTTCTATTTCCTTAACCATGTTTCCCCTCTTTCTTCTTATATGAAGCAAATGCTATAATTTCCCCTCTCATTATTGTTTTGTCTCCCTCTCACCGGTTAAACTTCCTATCTTGATCTTATTTTAATCTCAAAGTCTTCTATCTGTACAGTAACAGGGGTTTATTTAGTCTCCAAAGAGTATGGCCCACCCTCAGATCAAGGTTAAATTTCACAGCTATCAAAGCATGTGACACTATGATTTAATTCATGTTACATTCTGTCTCCCGTTCATACATAATTCTTTAACATAAATACATAGTCAAGTCTTGCCGATTCACAATCTCCTCTTTTCGGTGGGAAGTTCACCACACATCAGCCATAATTCCTTGGCTGCTCCTATCATTATTTTACCGGCTATGTTGTCTATAACCTTGTTTATCCATACTTAGGTCCATGATTAGGTTTAGATCACATGATTGTTATGCCTCTACTTTATGAAATTATTATTTTGATGTACTTTTTTGGTTAGGTCTGGGCCTTCCTCAGGGGGCCTGACCTTCATGAATGAAACCATTATGCCATTATTCTTTTTAAAAATATACTATTACATATGTACCTTTCTTTTCAACCTTTTAGCATAAAACATATTTGGGGTATTTTGAAGACTGATATGATGATGAGTGATATACCTGGTACAGGTACTGTGTTGTGTGCGTACGCGTGCGTGTAGGCCAGGGATATTCAACTAGATTAGGCAGGGGGCCACAATCGTAAAATGACATGAAGTCAGGGGCCACAAGACCGCGACAAAAAAAAACGTTTAACCGTTTGTAGGGATGTCCGATATTATCGGCCTCCCGATATTATCGGCCGATATTAGCATAAAAATTGATATCGGGAAAATATCGGTATCGGTTTTAGAAAAAAAAAATGTTTTTTTTTTTTTTTTTTGCTTTATAAATAAGTTACAGGAGTTCTTACTGTATATGGTGTGTGTGATATGAAATTTGAGCTTACCCTAATCACAATAATCCCCGCATATATCGGTATCGGTTGATATCGGTATCGGTAATTAAGAGTTGGACAATATCGGTATATCGGTTATCGGTAAAAAAGCCAATATCGGACAACCCTAACCGTTTGTTGTGTGCTAATAGGTGCGATAGGACGCAATAATGGACACATTACAGTATGTCCATTATGGTAACTTATTAGGGCCTGCATCCATGCATTTTGATGTTTGATAGGAACATTTCTGTGTCAGTCCTTTATAGTGCACAGGCTTAGATTTTGATATTAATAAAATAAGTACTGTAGATATTTCAGTATGTTCTGTGCACAGGTCCCTGTCATGGAAGCATCTTTGTAAAAAGAGTATGGGGACCACGTGAAGTGTTTACATGTTCGTATTAATGAAAGGATTCTTCATTTAGTTTGTTTTGAGTACCCGGGTGATAAGAGCACAAGGTCTTATGATGTATTTGAAGTGGATGATACATAGTAGTTAGAAGCATGGAAGTAGACAACATTTCCGGCTGTTTTGTTTCTTTGTACCATATAAAGAGGTCTTTATACTTTTACCTTTTAAAGCTTTTTCTGTGGCTTTTTCTGCCTTTATTTAAGAGGACAGTAGCTAGGCTGACAGGAAATAGGGAGAGAGATGGGGGGGTGACACACAGAAAATTGAGTGTCCCAAATCACTAATATTCCTCCATTCTAAATAGTAGCCTACATTTTCTTCTTATCTGTTAATGATTGATTAACCATTAACAAGCTTCAGTAAATGGTTAAGAAAAACATTCAAATGGTCATCCTGTACAACCAAACCATATAATAAATATTTACATTTAATGTAACATTGGAACATGTAAAAAGAACATTCCAGGGGCCACAAGAAAGCTCCGCTGGGGCCGGATTTGGCCCGCGGGCCGCCAGTTGAATATCACTGGTGTAGGCCATACAGTATGTGTGCGCACACATTTTTGTTTGTGCATGCTGCTGACATACATTCTGTCACAATACCTTTGGGGATAAGCTCTAGGGCTTACCAGCTCCATCAATACGTCTGCAGATGTCTCATATTCTCCCCCTGCCTCCTTTACTGTTCAAAGGGTACTGATGGATACCCGACCGTGATCCTGGATGCCAGGCCTATCTGCTCAAGCAGGTATTTGAGCCCCGCTGGTGGTGCCTTGGGCAGTGTTGCCAGATACTGTGAGAGAAACAAGCTTCCAGGTCTAGGGAAACCAGCCCAAAAGAAGCGACTGTTGGCCACATGAGTACTTTAACATGTACATCAGCTATTTGAAAATAGCAGATCTACAAGCTCACAACGCGTCGCGTTGTGAGCTTGTAGATCGGCTATTTTCAAATACAACCTGGCAACCCTGGCCTTGGGTGCCAAGGGCTGCAGTTACCTCCTCCCTCTTACATCTATCTGCGTTCCGCCATGACCAAAAGATATTTGGATAGATGAGATGCAATTTCACCCCTTTCTCTCACAACTCTTTTACTATGGGAGCATAATGACTTCTCTGTTTTTCTCGTTTAGCTGGTCTTGGTCAAAGTAAATCCGACGGCCCCTCGTGCGTTATTGCTTTCTTAGTCCATGCAAAACGGAGAACTTTTTGAAGTGTGCCCTGCATGTCCCAAATTGAACTACGATTGAGCGTGGTGCTATTCCATTTTCGATAGGGTTTCCTCTGATGCGATCGATGATGTGCTGCAACAATATCATTATATCAGTTGCTCGACAGGTATCAGTTTCTTCTGAAAACTTTATAAAATTCACCATATTCTCTCCTCCCGTTATCTACTGGTGGATAACGGAAGGTGCATACATATATATATATATATATATATATATATATTTGCCTATATATATATTTGCCTCGTCAGAGCACCAAACTTTCAACACTTTTTCTAATCTCCTGCTTCATGTTAGTTGTTTGCTTGTTGCACTTGTGTTTCTGTCCTTTTTCTAATTTGTTTGGGACTCTTATACTCCGGATCAGAAGATCAAGCCACATTTATCCAAATTGTTTCCAGATAATTAACATCTTTACTTTTCACTTTCTAATCATAAATATGTGTTATATAAGCTGTGGTATAATTGTCATGCAGTATACACACTTGCTATACTCCTATATTGGCGCTAGTGTGCTGTGGTCATAGGCACTCAGCCTATGGCCTCATTCCATAGATCAGCACATACCAGTGCCAATATCAGGGTATAGCACTCCCTCTCGTGTATTATTGCTTCATTAAATTGTGTAAGTATTATATGCCCACTCGCTTCAAAATTGCAAAAAAAACTTCAAACTAGCCCTTACAGCACATTAGAAAGGACAGCTTTTTTTCTAGCATAGCTATAATTACGTTGTGACTATACATGTCATATAAGAATTATGCTTTAATACTAATTACAATCTGAACAAATTCCTCATTCAATCAACCCTTCATTCCATTACTAGAATTGTGAAAAGGAAATAGCACACGTACATGTCCCAGATTATTGAATGCTATTCAATTATGTTCATCATGACCTCTTAATAGAGACCTTAAAATGTCTTTCTGGATGAGAGCTACAATTGCAAGAAAAGAATGTGTGTGTGTGTGTGTGTGTGTGTGTGTGTGTGTGTGTGTGTGTGTGTGTGTGTGTGTGTGTGTGTGTGTGTGTGTGTGCGTGTGCGTGTGCGTGTGCGTGTGTGTGTGTGTGTGTGTGTGTGCGAGTGCGTGTGCGAGTGCGTGTGCGTGTGTGTGCGTGTGTGTGTCCGTGTGTGTGTGTGTCTAGGCAAGTGGCGCTGGAACAAAGTCGAGGCCAACAGAGAAAGCGGTGAGAAAAATAATTAGATGATCACAACAAGGTCCCGCGTGCAGCAGATGTATGTATGAACCAGCTGAGTACATGAAAGGTTTGCCGTTATCATTGTTTTTGAGCAATCAAATCACAAACTGTGACTTCTCTGTGTTGGCTGGGGTACAATCAGAAGACTGAGAGCCAAAATGATTTATACTGTGAAGATTGTATACCCGGCCGACTGTACGATAGCCCTCTCTCTCTCTCTCTCTCTCTCTCTCTCTCTCTCTCTCTCTCTCTCTCTCTCTCTCTCTCTCTCTCTCTCTCTCTCTCTCTCTCTCTCTCTCTCTCTCTGTCTCTCAGTGCAATGACAGATGATTTGGTTGCATCTTTGCCATTCTTTGCCTGCAATTATCTTAATGTGACTTGTATTCAGTTATGGCTACTCAAGGCAATTATTTCACGTGTGTCAGAACAATCAATGCTTTGATTGCATGTGTTACAACAGGACAGAACTAAGTGACTTGCAGAGTAAGTTCACCCCAACACTGACAGTAGGTCGAGAGCAGCCAATTTGATTATTGATTATTACGGAAGTTCAGAAAGTTCAATCGTTTATGCGTGGTCTGTAACCAGCAGGACATTTAAACTGAACGTCTGTGAAGGGGTCTATAGTTGGAGCATAATGAGGAGTAATTGTGTCTGAAATCTCGACAGCAAAAAAGCACCCTGCTGATATTGTTTAACCTGTTAAGACCGGGAACGCATCTGTGTCATTTTAAGATGTCTTTGGCTATCCAAAAATAGCAGATATACAAGCTCGTAGCGCGGCACCGAGTGCCGCGCTACGAGCTTGTAGATCTGCTATTTTTGTTTAAAAAAAAACATTTTTTTACACACGTTTTTTTCGTGAAAATGTGTGCAAATCTTTGAATATATATATATTTTTTAAAGCGTTAGAATTTAGAAAACATTTTTTTAATCGGCCTCAGTTCTTAATGGGTTAACCTGTTAAGACAGGGAACGCATCTGTGTCATTTTAGATGTTTAGCTATAACCATTATTTTATACTTTGGCGATTAAAAAATCCTATTCCTATTCTCAAACATTTTCAATGTTTGAAAAATAGCCAAAGAAATCTAAAAATGACAGATTCTTTCCCAGTCTTAATGGGTTAAGTGTGTGTGGTTTTTCCACCATTCACACACCGATGGCGGAGGAAATCACGCACCAACCTGCTCATGGGGAGCAGTGGGTTCGCAGTGGGAAACGCAGTGGGAGCCCAGGAATCGAACCGGGAACCTTCCCATTCCAGAGTCACTGCCACCCCACTGCCATTGTTTCTGTTTACTCAGGTGATTGGCTCACACATTAAAGCAACTATCTGATTGGATTCAAATGTCATTGTTGTAGCAGTTAGTTATACTGTTATTTGTTGTTGTGTTATGTGTGATTAATTTTATGTTGTTTTAATATGTTGTGTTTTATGTGGGGGGGGGGGGGGGCAATTGCACCTCGGCTATCACACACACATGCATGCACACGCAGAGAGAGAGAGAGAGAGAGAGAGAGAGAGAGAGAGAGAGAGAGAGAGAGAGAGAGAGAGAGAGAGAGAGAGAGAGAGAGAATACAATCATTTACAGGCTTAACAGGTGGTGACTTGGAAGACAGTGCTTCAGTACCTGTTTCTATGTCCTCATCTACCTCTGCCTGGGTGATAAAGTGGACCTAAATTGTGTTTGACTCTAATGCACTGAAGAGTTTGTTGCTCAAGTTCCTAAATCAGAATGGAAATGAGTTTAAGTCACTGTTTACTAGGTGACAGATTCACTAATATGGGGAAAGCACTGGGAATGATCCTTCACTCCTCCACACACTCTCTCCCAATAGATCAAAGGGTCACGCCATCCATGCATACTGATACTATGTGCTGATACCTGAGCGCATATGGGCACGCAAAGCATAAGAATTCTCATCCTTATTCGTGGGACAACATTGGGTAGGTAATACCAATCCAAAATGATATAAACCCTTCTCCATTCAAAGTGGCTGCGACAGCGGTGACACTAAAAGAGGACTGTGATGTTGTGGCATTGCACAGCGCCATAATTAGATCCTCTCTTTGTTGCACACGCCTGAGACAAAGGACAAACTCTTAAAATCGGTGGTTTTATCCAAACTATAGCGTTTACCCGTACACAGCAAACTGTGACCGAGTACAGCAATCATGGTTGGCAAACACAATAAATCACTTCATAGAGTGATAGGAGATGCACCATCAGATTAGACTAATAGAACAACACAGGTAAATAGGGCTGGGAAACTTTGGAACAGATTTGTCTGTCCAATAAATTTTACTGTATAAATAAGAGGATAATGCATGGAAGATTATATTACTGATTAACCCATTAAGACCTGAGGCCGATTAAAAAATGTTTTCTAAATCCTAACGCTTTAAAAAATATATATATATATTCAAAGGTTTACACAAATTTTCACGATTTTACAAAAATAGCAGATCTATAAGCTCGGTGCCGCGCTATGAGCTTGTATATCTGCTATTTTTTAATAATCTAAAAGATCTAAATAATAGTTTAGATCTTAATCTAAACTATTATTAAAAACTATTATTAAAAAGTTTAGATAATAATCTAAAGAAATCTAAAAGTGACACAGATGCATTCCCGGTCTTAATGGGTTAAGTGGGGAAATTAAAATCCTGACAGAAGAAAAACGACAGTACAAGGGCATTTTATGCCTGGAAATTGTGACAAACTGATGGATTTGGAGGAAAACAACCCAGTGAAAATATCACTGTATTTATGAACAGCAGAGTACAATTATGTCGGTCTACAGAACAAGGACAGGAAGTTCTGATTCCAGAAACTCCATCAGTCATTTCCTCTGCACAATGCTCTGAACTATCTGCTTCCCTCTGCATTTTAAGTCTTGCTAACACAATAGATTTGAGCCTGATTGGGTATTGATTCCAGTGCAGCTGATTTAAATAGCAAAATAGCAACCTTAACTATGCCCCCCTCCCCATGAAAGCATTTCATATGAAAACAGGGAGTACCACTTCTCTTCCTTCTAATGGATGTTTTTTGTATCAATTTCAAACAAAACTGTGGCTAAAAGAGGAGGTTGTCTGCCTGTTCTCTTGAGTTTTTGATCTGTAATACATTGGCTGCTTGTGGAATGTTATGCACTGTTATGCAATGTTTTTGCTTGTCTTTAGTTGAAAATCAACTGAATTATTTTTTGGCAAGCTATGTTGTTATATGACAAAGAATGGCTTTGGCTTGGTCTTATGACCGTTAGAACAGTAGCTCCAAGCTAGGCCTTTTATAATGCAAACATTAATTAAAGGGTAAGTGATATCTTTGGGTATTATTTTTCTTCTTGTTAAAAAGTATTATATTCTGACAGTAATCATTGCTACAGAGCGTTTGTTTGGTCACAGGGGTCTCTCCAGCTCTTTAGTAAACAGAATATAGTACATTTTCAGGTAGGTGACATCATTTAAGCCAATCAGGAGAGAGCACTGAAAATGCATTTTTTGTTTAATAAAGAGCTGGAGAGACATGGGAGACTCCTTTTACTGAACAAACACTCTATAGCAATGAGTTCTATCAGAATGTAGAGTTATTTAACACTTATTTTAACCAAAGTAAATCACTTACCCTACCTTTAATCAAAATTAATTACATTAGTATTATCCTTATACAGTACTACTATTAATACATAACTTCAGTTGTTTCTTGTGCATTGTTGCAATGCTATAATGTATTGCATTTGGCGCATTCTGTGCAAGCATGACAGAGACTTGACCTCACAAACCCCCATGAGGCAGAAGGTAAAGAGACACAGCTATTACACGGACATGATAATAGACATATGAAGCCCTCATAGGGCAGAACCTTAAAGATCACGCTATACGCTAAGGACATGATAATATACATATGGAACCTACAGCTAAGTGACATGCTGACACGGTGGAAACCTAAATGCGACTACAGGATGGAGGCATGGTGGTGGGAGTGTGTGATCACTGACAGGCTGTCATGTGTGGTATAGCGAGAGATGCTGAGCATGTAAGAATGAGTGTCTGCTTAAATAGGCCGCAGCAGCCCACATAGTTGAACTATTAAGATCGTGGGTGTATAAACTACAGTACAGTATGTGATTGAAGGGTTGCATGAGCGTGAGACCACCCCCCCTGCCTGAACTACTGCGATACTCCATTGGGTTGAAATCACACCTTTAGTCGTGGAAATAATGTGTAATCAAAGATACATCGGAACGCATTATATTAATCAGCTAGTGAAAATAACCTTTAATCACAGCATGGTCTCCTTGACAACTATGAGTGCCGCGCTACGAGCTTGTAGATCTGCTATTTTTGAAAAATCGTGAAAATGTGTGCAAATCTTTGAATATGTATATTTTTAAAGCGAACATTTGTAACTCAAATCTTTGCTCCTGGGGGTCCTTGGAAAAAATGTTTTAGATGGGGGTCCGTGGCCAAATACATATAATGTTGGGGGTCCTTGACATGAAAACGTTTGAGAACCACTGACAGCAACATAGTTTTTTTTTTTTTAAACTGTTAGGATTTAGAAGACATTTTGTAGAATCGGTCTCAGGTCTTAATGGGTTAATCACAGCATGGTCTCCTTGACAACTATGACTGAGGCCAACCAGACAGAGAGACGTGAATTATAGAGGTACATTGCTGCATGGTTTGGCTGGTATCTCCTCACATATCATGGCACATTCCCCGATAAATATGATAATCTGCTGCAGGCTGGCAGGGAGGTGACCCAACGCTGGCAGGAGGTAGAGGTTAGAGCTGTACACGAGACAACAGTGTGGGTAGATGCCAGAACACAAGTACACACAGATGCACTCACCTGTGTGCACATACATACCCATATTACACATTTGCACACATTGCTGGGAATGGAAAGACTCAGCACGGATAAACAACACAATTCATGTGGAATTGGGCTTAAACCATTAAGACCAGGGACGCATTTGTGTCATTTTTAGATTTGAGCTAAAAAGCAATTATTTTACACTTTGGCTATTCAAAAATAGCAGATATACAAGCTCGTAGCGCGGCACTCGAGCTTGTAGATCTGCTATTTTTGAAAAATCGAGAAAATGTGTGCAAATCTTTGAATATATATATATTTTAAAGCGAACATTTGTAACTCAAATCTTTGCAACTGGGGGTCCCTGGAACAACATATTTTGAGATGGGGGTCCGCGGCCAATTCGTAATACATTTTGGGGTCCTTGACATTAAAAAGTTTGAAAACCACTGTCATAGCAACATTATTTTTTTCCAAAAAAATTGTAGAATCGGAACCTTTGTAGAATCGGAACCTCAGGCCTTAATGGGTTAAAAAAAAAAGGATATTCAAAATAATGGCAGAGGACTTCCACTTCCACGTCGTGGTGCTTGCAGGAGGGGGAATAGCAAAAAGCTGGCGGGTAACATCTGAACTTAACTGTGCATCACTGGTCAGCATTTTTTGTTCTCTCCCTTAGATTTATTTTTGGCATTTTATGCTTTATTTCAGATATGTCAGTGTAGAGAGACAGGAAACTAAGGGCAGAGAGGGAGGAGAGACGTGTTAGACAAGACGCGGGTTTGGATTCGAACCCAGGTAACTGTCTGAGCCACAATGCAACGGCAACCCACTGGTCAGTATTCAATGTATTAACCTATTAAGACCTGAAACGCATCTGTGTCACTTTTTCATTTAAGCTAAAAAGCATTATTTTACACTTTGGCTATTTTAGAAAAATCGTGAAAATGTGTGCAAATCTTTGAATATATTTTGTTTAAAGCGAACATTTTTAACTCTATTCTTTGCTTCTGGGGGTCCCTGGAACAAAATATTTTGAGATGGGGGTCGGCGGCCAAATACATATCATTTTGGGGGTCCTTGACATGAAAAAGTTTGAGCACCACTGATATAGAAACACACGTTTTTCAGAATACTGTTGGGATTTAGAAGACATTTGTAGAATCGGCTTCAGGTCTCAATAAGTTGCTGGCTGTTTGCAGTGGACTCAAGAGTCAACCTTGCTTGTTCACCTCATTATGGTGCTGAAAGTCAAGGACCAACGGTTCCCTTCAAAGAGCACATAAATAGTAATAACACTGGGATGATTAAAGGACTTTTAAATGTGATTTATTTACATGGAAAGAAGTTAATGTGTAAGTAAAGAAGGCCAGAGGAGAAGGAGATGGGCACCCAGAGAGTAATATCGGGCAATAAAATTTTTTACTGAGCTCAACAAGGGACACAGACAGGTAATTGAAAACAATATAAACAATCCATAAAGTTGTTTGGACAGAGCTGACTTTGGGTATGTGTGTCTGTATTTTCACACCTGTGTTTGTGCATGAGCAGTAGGGGGGAGTCTGTACAATTGCATGTTCCTTCCAGACTCCTGGATATTGGATCATCTCGTTCATATTGTTGAGAGTGACAGGGCAGTAAACAACTAGAGAAATAGGGGAACAGCTGACTGACTCTTAGTACAGGTGCAAAGGGCAACTACCCACGATCCATATGTGTCGGTGCCGTGCGGCTTTGCTGTGGTCCAGTTCTCAGGGGCAGAGGTCGGCCGGATTGATTTCTTTCTGTATTGCTCAGAGCACTCAATTGCACAGGGGGGCTTAGAACCTCCTATATAGTCAAAAGGCTGTGTCTCTCAGGCTAGTATTTCTAACTCATCTCCCAAAATCCTGTACCTCACGTCCATGATTGTACTGCTGCCCAAGGGGGCCAGACTACTTCTAACACAATGCCTCTCCATCTCCCCACTCCCCTAAAAAGCCATGCTAGGGCTGTTTCTGCTGAAGTATTGATTTCTCTCTGCCTCTGCCTCTGCCTCTGCTCTCTCTGCCTCTCTCTCTCTCTCTCTGCCTCTCTCTCCCCCCCCCCCCCATCACTCCTTCTCTAAGAGTGCTAGCCAAGCAGTCAGGCTTGGCACTAAAGCATAATTATGAAAATGGACTGCTGGGTTGTTTCTTTTAATCTGTCTCTACATTCCACAATCCCTCGGCCGCATGGACCCGTAACTACTGTTTCAGTGGAATTGAAATGTTTAACCCACTGTACTGTAAAGAATGCTCTACTTATTGGCATGGCAGGACATTGCATGGTTGCCTTTTATAGCTGGGGGAAAAACAAGTCTGATGAGCTGATAGCTTTAGCCAGAATTATCGAGCACAACTCCTCCTCCAGAGCCATGCATACTATATTCATCTCACTGTACCAAGGCCACGCAAGAGGCATTCTGAATGCTGGTACAGTAGTACTCACTACACACGGTATGTTTCATTCATAGAAATGTGGAGAGTGACCAACAAGCTTAGAGTGCTCTTAGCTGGTAGCAGCTCACACTGAGTAGCACAAATAACTGAAAGGAACTACAGAGGCCAGTGAAAGCCATTGTGATGCTGACAAAACACAGTGGCCATTCTGCAGACATTAACCTCTGCACCAGGAGGTATTATACGGCTCCTGGTGTAGCACACCTGCTTTCTGTGCTCATGATTTTAGAAGTGTTTCAGGGCCAAATGCCAGAGACATTATATTAATAACAAATAACCATATTATGGTTTTAGCAGCCTTTCTTATATACTGGCCTATATGAATTCAATATCAATTTCAACGGTTTGTGGAATGTGTGTGTGTGTGTGTGTGTGTGTGTGTGTGTGTGTGTGTGTGTGTGTGTGTGTGTGCGTGCGTGTGCGTGCGTGCGTGCGTGCAAGCGTGCAACGTGCGTGCGTGTGTATGTTCATCACACATTCCACAAACTCTCACAGAGAGAGAGAGAGAGAGAGAGAGAGAGAGAGAGAGAGAGAGAGAGAGAGACTAGTTCTCCAAAATAGAGAGCTTTTTATTTTTTGTACAGTTTAAACAGAAATTCCAATCTCACACTAAGGGTGAACTATACAAAACCTTGACATTTCTACACTGCACACTGGTCTGACTTTTTACATGTAGGTGATGCAACAGAAAAGCATGATTAGCCTTGTTGGATAATAGATGCACGTGGAGGGAAAGGTCACACGTTGTCAGCTCTTAATGCCTCAACCTTTAATGTAGGCGATGGGGGAAGAAAGATTAAATAAGGGTGGTAGGTGTTGAAAACACAGATTCATATTAGATCTCTTCATTCCCATGGTTCACCTAATGTAGGGTACGTGGGCTACCACCTGGAAAACTCATACGTCCAAAACCGTTACCTGTCAGGAAGTGGAACGGAACATTCCAGAAATAGTGAAAATAGCAGATCTACAAGTTTGTAGATCTGCTATTTTCACTACTTAGCTTGACACTCTTTTATGACGGGGCATTAACCACATACAGTAAACCCCATATGGGTAACCGGAGTCCCTAAGGGCTCAATAGGCTACTAATGTCTTTTCTGTTTCGTGTTATTGTGAGGAAAATAGCCGATCGACAAGCTCACAATGCGACGCAGCGCATGGCGTTGTGAGCTTGTGGATCTGCTATTTTCAGCGAAAGCTTTCCCCAAGATAAGGATGCTGAGGTTTATGTGGTTAAAGTAAGGCATTAAATAGAAATTTGGAGATATGAGGTTTTTGCCAGCGACGATGTATAGTATGCATTATGAGCATAGCAAGGAACAGTAGACTTGACAGATTAAATAACAAATAGAAAATGTGTACTTTCTTACATTATTTTAGTCATTAATACAATATAGGCCATGATCACTATAAGTGTGAGAAATGTGTGGTACAGTAAGTATCCAAAATGGGTGTTTTAAAAAAGAAAAGTTTGACAAAGTTAACACAGTAACACGGTACAATTAGGAGTAAAAATGGACCGGTAACGGTTCAGATTTTGCCGTGCAGAAATGCAGTGATCGATCCTGATCAGTGCCCCAGATATCTACTGTATGCACCTATCCAATGCTGCTTTTGTATGTTTGTCAGCCGTAATGTTTTCTTGGTCTAAAATGATACTTGAGTGTCTTTCACTGCCCCCCTCCCCCCCCCCCCAAACAATTACGAGACAATTGCAGCTCTACAAGTTCGCAACGTGTCACGATGCGACACGTTGCGCTTTATACAGCTGCTATTTTCACAATGTAACACTAATAATAATACTGATGATTATTTGATCCTTTTAACCAATTAAGACCTGAGGCCGATTCCACATGTCTTCTAAATCCCAACAGTTTTCTGAAAAACTTATGTTTCTATATCAGTGGTGCTCAATCTTTTACATGTCAAGGACCCCCAAAATGATACGTATTTGGCCGCGGACCCTCATCTCAAAATATTTTGTTCCAGGGACCCCCCAGAAGCAAATATTTGAGTTAAAAATGTTTGCTTTAAAAATATATATATATTCAAAGATTTTCACACATTTTCAAGATTGTTCAAAAATAGCAGATCTACAAGCTCATAGCGCGGCACTCGGTGCCGCGCTATGAGCTTGTATATCTGCTATTTTTGAATAGCCAAAGTGTAAAATAATGTCTGCTAAATGACTGTAATGTAATGTAATGTAAAATAATGCTTTTTCAGCTCAAATCAAAAAGTGACACAGATGCGTCCCAGGTCTCAATGGGTTAAATCAGGGATTTTCCAAATGTTGGCCTATTTTGACATAACCCGGGCATTGGGATGCCAAGTTGAAAGTAGTTAAGAGTCCTGCGATGTGCCAATGGAAATGTCACACATCGTGTGATGCCAAATTAACATTTGTGTGATTTTCTCTGAGGCAAGGACAGAGGAGTGTGAACACACGAAAGGCCAGCACAGCTGTGGCTGTGAGCAGAATTAACAACACAATTAACAGTCCTCATGGTGTTGTCCATGAGCCCTCATCTTAGCAAGAATATCATATCTAGTGGAGTGTTATCAACTGATGCCTCATGCATAATGCAGCGCTCAGCTTGTGTCAACATTCTAATTGATGCTGTTTTATAAGTATGATTGTGATTCCACTCCAGCAATGTGCTGTACATTACCTCTTTTAATGGTCATTTTGTCTTCAGAATGGTTTCTGAAAACATAATGTAAGATATATCTATATAACATATAGATATGTAAAATATAGATCTACATTTAGACAGATAGATAGATAGATAGATAGATAGATAGATAGATAGATAGATAGATAGATAGATAGATAGATAGATAGATAGATAGATAGATAGATAGATAGATAGATAGATAGATAGATATATACTGTAGATAGATAGATAGATAGATAGATAGATAGATAGATATGGTTTCCTCCGCCATTGGTGTATGAATGTGTGTGTGTGTGTGTGTGTGTGTGTGTGTGTGTGAATGGGTGAATGTAATGCACAATCTATGTAAAGCGCTTTGGATAAAAGCGCTATATAAATGCACCATTTACCATTTCATAGATAGATAGATAGATAGATGCACACTTACAGTACTGGGAATGTAAACTAGGTCACATACATACATACTGTACATACATAGATTAATAAATATGTGTGCCTCTCTCTCTCTCTCTCCCATATATATATATATATATATATATATATATATATATATATATATATATATATATATATATATATATATATATATATATATATATATATATATATATATATATATATATATATATATATATACAGTATTCATTTCTTAAAGATATTGTATTGTTAATGCCCATTGCTCATATTTACTACACAGCTGATGTCATTTTTACCAGAGTGTTTATGTGTCCAGAGATAATAGAAATGCATTGTCACTTTTTTTGCCAGTGGACGCATCCCAAAATAATAAATGAACAGTGGCAGGCCTAAGGACCCTGTGTCCAGACAAAGTCAAAATAGCCATCAGCAAAAGCTTTTGGTGTGATGGCTTTAGCTAATTACTTCATTAAGCAAGCAGACATAACTTTTGCCCCCGGTCGCCAATTAATGTGAACCTTGGAGCCAAATGTTTTATAGGTGCTTTTCTTACTTAGCAATGATAAACTATAAATTGTGAGACCAATTAATTTGGGATTGGTGTAATTAAGCAGTAGGAACTAAAGAGTATACTAGACCTATTGCTCCTTGGGGAGTTAGAGACTGGACATCTCCACAGTAAATAAAGCCGGCAATCCACCTTGAAAACGTTTTCTCAGATACAACAGTCATTAAAATCCCGTCGCTATTCTGGGGACAAACATTTGACACAAATGATAGCTCTACAAGCTCAAATGCTCACGTGTTGTGAGCTCGTAGCCGCTATTTTTGGTCGAAGAGATTTGGTGTAGAGGGGAGATATACAGTAGGAGGGGACCAAGTACAAACCCCTGGGGGACCCCGTCAACTTAGTATATAGGTTAAGTGGTTAAAACAAGTTGATGTCATCAAACATGTTTAATGTTTAATGTCTGGGGTTGGGTCTATATCTATATGCTAGGGTTCAAGTGGTTAATGTAAAACAAAACTCCTATCACACAAAGATTTGGTGCCCGCCCTGTATTAACTCTAAGGACCCCCTAGGGGTCCCGGACCCCCTGTTGAAGACCCCTGGTCTATAGCATTTAAAATATGGCCCCAGGACAAGAGAACGCATATCCTAAGACACAATCAGGATGACAACTGTCATCCCAGAGGTGTTGTTTACAGGTCTATGCATTTTAAAACCTCTATTAAAATTCAAGGCTCAATCTGTTTTTGCTTCAGAAATGATGTCAGTGTAGATACAGTATACTGGAAGCGGTGGAGTAAGAACTGTATGACTTTAGTGTTTGTCATTCAATTCCAGCTAAGCTTTTAACCTTTGCCCCTATATCGGAACAGGTACGAACAACTGAGCTGACCACATGTCAAGGAATTACATTACGCAGTCAGACCATGTTTGTGCTCGTTTCTGTCAGTCAGATACAATTCTAAAGATCCACCAAGCTTTGTGCCATTCTAAATGTCACTCGGTAAAATCCACATATTAACTATGTGGATTTTACTCATGTAATTTTTGAGAGTGTACGAATTGTGTACACTCTCCAAATGTAATTAACACTCAGCATTTTACAGTGTAGGAGTCACCAACTAAATTGGTCACCTAAAACAGAATACCACAGAATATTTGAAAAGAAATGACGGCATGAACAGATGCATAGCTGCTACGAACAAATCCTATGAACGCTGAGGATCACTTCAACATTGCATTGTCTTTACTCTGATAACTTTGTGTGAGCACAGGCTTTGTTCAGACAGCAGGCAAATCTAAATGGTTTCCGAAATGCAATCTTTAGGACTCGACTATCCACACTTATGTGGATAGTCAGTGATCAGATTGGATTTGTGTATTCAGATATCGTTGACCTACAATATCCGCATTGTGTGCTGTGGTAACAACGTAACAGCATCAGTGTTGCCAGATTCTGTGAGAGAAACAAGCAACCAGGTCTAGGAAAACCAGCCCAAAAAAGAACGACTATGGGTCACATGTGCACTTTAACATATATATCAGCTATTTGAAAATAGCAGATCTACAAGCGTTGTGAGCTTGTAGATCGGCTATTTTCAAATAAAATCTTGCAGGGAAATTGTAATAAGCAGATCTGGCAACCCTGAACAGCATACACGTTAGTAGTGCACAACTTATGCTCTATTCATTGTATGACGGTGTCGCTCGTGAAAAAAGTGCCGATCTACAAGGTCACAACGCGATGCATTGCGACGTGTTGTGTGGCCTTGTAGATTGGGCTATTTTCAGTGAGTGACATGCCAAAGTATAAATCAAGCTACAGTGTCCCGGTGTCCAGGGTGAGACACATCTTTAGAAACCACATTTGAATCTAATTTCAAACCACCTAGGAACGTGGTTAAAATCTGATAAACTAAAATCTGTTTCCATGTGTTCTTTTGTTTTTTGTTTTTTTGCTGTTCAGACTTGATAAAAAAACAATCTTTTTTTGTGAATGATTCCATTATGGATAGGCCAAAAATGTGATTTGGTTCTGCCTGTCTAGCCATAGTGTCCTACCTCAAACAACTGACTTTGTAATTTACTCCAACTTGAGAGACTAAACTTATGGGGGAAATGCTGGGTTATTTAGAGTTGATAGTGCATCTTCAAGTTGAATTATTCATCCCTGTCAATTAACTTGCTGCTGTTGTTATTGTCTCTCGGAAAAGAAGAAACACAACAATAGCATTATTGTTGAATGTGTCTTAACCGTTGCTGGTCTCAATGGGACAGCTGACATGCTTCTGGTCCATTAGCACGCTTGTCTTCAGAGAGGATTCTCCCCAAAACTGACAGCGCTGCTTATCTGGAAGCTCTCTTTATGTCAACTCCATACATGCCATATTCAGAATAACTAACTCTATAGGGAACTTGTCGTCTCACAGATTTCTATAGACCCGACTGCCATCATTCTGTTTTAGGTCTCTTCTTATTCTTCTGTGTGGGGATTATGAAGGCACAATGAAGCCACCAGTGCTGTGACAAAATGAATGTACCTATACTGCTGGCAAGCGACTGCAGATAAAAGTAGAAGCCGGGGACAATAAAAAGGCGAGCCAAATCGAAAGGTTTGGACACCGGCGGAAGTGCCACCCAGGACAGCATCATCGTCAGTTGTCACTGTCCACACCGGAGGCTTTGCTGAACACAAGAACACACAGCGCAAACACACACACACACACACACACACACACACACACACACACACACACACACACACACACACACACACACACACACACACACACACACACACACACAAGCACACACACACACACACACACACACACACACACACACACACACACACACACACACACACACACACATGAAATCTATGACATTTCCTATAGTTGTCTCCGCCAGGCCGAAGGCATGGCGAGAGAGTATGTTTTACCCTCCGTCCGTCCGTCCGTGTGTGTGTGTGTGTGTGTGTGTGTGTGTGTGTCCGTCCGTCCGTCCTTCTGTCTGTTACCAGCTAATCTCCGCCACCGTTGCCCCAGTCGCTGTGAAACTGCACACACACACTCCCTCGATGCCACAGCAGAACCTCTGCCCCAAATTTTTCACATGGGCCTGTTATAGCGCCACCAGGAGGCCAATTTGTGCAAAACACATTTTTGGATATTACTCCTACAGATTTTATCCAAATATCACGCAAATCGGTACACAGTATCTCTATAGTCATGTGATCAAGACGGATCTGTCTGATATTTCATCTTACATCCTGATTGGCTAAGGTTGGCTTCCAAAGTTGGCAGGATTGGTCCGTTTTGAACAAAATGTCTAAAATCATGAACGCAGCGTGTGATTTCCGTGAAAATTTGCACACACATTCCCACTAGGCCAAGGACGCAATGACCCCCTTTTCACATTGCCCTGTTATAGCGCCACCAGCAGGTCTAATTTTGCAAAACATATTTTTGCAACAAAATGCCTCAAATCATGAATGCACGCTCATTCCCACTAGGCAGAGGAAGAAATGCCACCCTTTTCACATTGTCCTATTATAGCGCCACCAGGAGGCCACAATAACGACGTGACCTGGCGGAGACCTGTGCTCCGAGGAGCACTTTTTCTAGTTTGTCATGGAATTCCATGAACTTAGTCCATATTCTCCACTCGAGTACAGTAAATACATCCTTGCCTCATCTCTGACCCTAAAACAGACAGACAGACAGACAGACAGACAGACAGACAGACAGACAGACAGACAGACAGACAGACAGACAGATAGGCAGACAGACAGACCATAGGCACATTCAGATGTCGAAGCAGTAAGCATGAAACACAGGATAGGTACAGGTAAGAGTAGAGAGATAAGACCTGGGGCTCTATTTTTGGCACTGCTAAACCCGCACCCGCTGCCCACTAGCCGTGAATTTCGTCCCATTACCCGTGAATTAGGGATAAGGGAGCTGGCACTGTCCCTAAGCGCTATTTTGCGGCCGCTATACCCGCTATTCATTATGCCGACTCCACTATTTGCGCCTGGAGGTGTGGCTGTGGGCGTGTCGTTGCATTATCCCCAAAATTGCGATTTTGCCCACACACGTTTGGGAAAGTGAATAGCGGAATCTAAAACCACCCGCAATACCAACTTGGTTTGGTAGAGCGTGCCTCCTTCTCTCTACTAATTCTCAACAAATCTCTGTGATTCTAATTTTCCTATAGGGTGCGTTCGGAAATTACGCACCGGAGCACATTCGCCTATTAGTTTGTATTGGCCAGTGCGCTCAGTGCTGTATTTTCGAACGCGCCCGTAATCAGCAGAAGGGAGGGTGTCAATTCCTTGTGTCAATTGTGTTTATATACTGTAAGATGATAGTCTATTCAAAGAAGACAATGTGTGCGTTGCGCAATGCAATGCTCTCCAAATTACACACGTCAGTTTTATTCATCGATTACGCAGGAAATAATGAACTGATTACAAAAATATACAATTCTCTCTAATCAGTAACATGTAGGTGAGTAACACGTTGTGAGCTTGTAGATTGGCTATTTGAACTATTTAAAAATGTTTTTAAAAATAGTAAAAAATTGGCAAAGAAGTTTAGGGATAATGGGTAAGGCACCGGCGAAAATAGGGCCCTGAGACTAAAAAAGTAATTATAAACCTTTATGCTATGAAATGCTTGGTCTCTGTCATTAAATAGACACAAAACTATTACACGCAACATGAAGCAAATGAGGGGTACTTAGATGTTTTTTTTTAGATTTGATTATGCCTTTTCCCAAGGTTTCTTGTCAAAACATACTTTGTTTCCACCCTTTATGAAAGGTTGATATAGCAGCAGCTATGGGCCTCCACCTCACAGAGAGAAGATTTGTTAGTTAATCAGAGTTGGGAGAAAATTGGCTGCCGAAAACCTTTGCCACCAAGATGAAACAAACGCTGTGGTTAATTGGCTCGAAATAGTAAAGCAGGCGACTTTGGGATTACTTACCATGGTAACAGTTGTCTTTCCTCCGTCGGTAACACTGCAATTTTATTCTGCTCGGGATTTGTCTTTCGCTGCACCGCCTCCCCTTCCCCAGAATCATTTCACCAGAGAAAGCCTTGAATGCTACACTTAATAAACACATGCCTGGAGGCTGTAGCGGTAGTATGTGTGTTGAAACTGCAGTATGGGCACTTGGGCTGCAGTAATGTATGTCTGTTTCTGCATCGTCGTACAGTAGGTGTCAAACTAGCATTGTAATAAAGTGCTAAAGTGATCAGGATGGAGTGTGTGTAAATGTGTGTGCGTCTGCGTGTCCGTGTGTGTGGTGGTTACTGAACCCTACCTTGGGGTGGTGTGGGTGGGGGGCAATGATGCAAAATGCCAAATCATTCTCCATTTGAGGCTGAGCCTCCTCCTCTGTTTCTCCTCTTTCCCTCCCCACGAAAAAGTAACGCCTTCCTCTGGAGGGAGAACGGATGGTTTCTTCTGCTCCATTAATCTAATGACAATGCCCCGTGACTAAGACCAGCTTAACAGGCATTGCTCATCCCTATTGGCTTTTCCCTTTCACTTAGCATGCCATCTATGCAGGAATTCTACAAGGGGCAGTGAGGGGAAGGGGGGGGGGGGGGGGAGCACAGTAGTACTGTAGCTGAAAACAATGGGCAGATTACGTGCCGCCGCGGTCTCCATGGTGACCGAAGGACTCACATGCTAGCGCTGATAAGAGGCGAGAATAATTGGTACAGTACAGTGTGTGAGAAAGGAAAAGGAAAGTCAAGATGATGCTAATCCAAGTTAGTGGACTGTGCTTTTTCTATATTTCAAAAATGTGGTGTTTAACACAATGCACACTGAGAGAGAGAGAGAGAGAGAGAGAGAGAGAGAGAGAGAGAGAGAGAGAGAGAGAGAGAGAGAGAGAGAGAGAGAGAGAGAGAGAGAATTACAGTCAAATTTGAGCAGTAATCAAACTGCTAAAACAAATACGTTTGACCATAAAAAAGAAACTCCCACGTTCAAAGATGGGAGCATGTCTAAAGAGTGCAGTGAACAAAGCCTTAGTCAATGACTATGAACTGCTGGCTTCAGCCCTGAGGAATAGGTACTGTAGCAGTAGCATTCACTTTCATCTGACTCCTCCCGGGAATGTACTGTAGCTAGACTGTGGTGTCTGTATTCCTATGTATATGTGTGTGTGTGTGTGTGTGTGTGTGTGTGTGTGTGTGTGTGCGTGCGTGCATGTGCTTGCTGGTGTCCACAGTATAGCCCAGCCTCTGTGTGTTAGCCTTGCGTCCCGCAGGAGAGAAGCCTGCTTCAGCATAACCTCTAGGGGGGACAGCAACCACAAGTTGGCTGTCAGATAGCACAGCTATTGTCCCAGAATAGCACAAGCGAGTGGAGAGGAATAGACCTTTCAAATGAAAAAGAAGAGACAAGCTTTCTCAACTAAATGTATGACATTCTGGGTAAAGTTAACTGCCAAATATTCCCTCTCATTAAGAATTGATGTAACCGGATCCTTTTCAGCATGACATGCTAGCACGAACTGAAGTGAACCCATGACAGTGGCTCAAGACTGCAATGACTAGACATGGCTTCAAATCACCTGCTGGCTTTCTCCAGCCTTTCAGAAAGCAGGGTATAAATACAAAGAATGGCTGAATGATCGGTGTGGAAAACATTATGTCCCTACGACCGGTCTGGGTGATAGGTGGTATGCTCTACTGCTACTCGCTAATACTCACAAACCAAAGCAGAAATATGGTACCTTTATTCTGTTTAAGAGGTACAGTAACAATTGGCATAATGCAGTCTGTGCTTAGCTTAACTTATGTATTAAAGTTGATATGTCTATTATAAATCCATATACACTAAATGAATGATTTAGAAGTCTATCATGAGCCTTGCCAAAACATAGAGAACCCTTTAAGCGGAACAGAACAGCAGCTGATCTTCTTAGACTTTGAGGTCAATATGCTCGTACAGTGAGTTTTGTTTGAGTGAGTTACTGCTTTACTGGTGGTCAGAGCCTGATGTCAGGGGAACAGCATGTGCACTGTAACATTTCAATTGTCAATGTATCACTGAGAGCGCACAAAGGGGGTGAATATTTTTTATTATATTTTATTTTTTATGATTTAAAATAACACAGAGCATTTTACTGTGTACACTAAGTAAAACCAAACTAGGAGTGACACAAACTATATATACAGTATTTTAACAAATAATTATTTTCAATTTGTAGGACAAAATGTAATAATTAGTTGCCTCGTTGGCAGCATACGTGTTTTCTCACTTTATTTAATTATATTTTTTCTATCTGGGGTGGGGTGGGTAATATAGAGAGGGCTGTACATTGTTCTTTCTCTATTACCTATTCCATCACTATTCATGACATTGTGATTGAAGGAAAAAAAAAAAAGGAATGAAAAAAGTAGAGAAGAATATAGAAGTGATATTTCCATTGCAATGCTTCCATGTGAAACACAGAGGCAGAAGTAATCAATCTACGGGGGCCTCTGTGAGAGTTTTGTTTGATGCAATATTGTTCTGCCCGCCATGCAGATCCCTGTATCCCCTGCAAAGGATCATCCCTAATAAAGTAGGGTACAGTAGTTGTGAAAATGCAAGTGCGATGCTTACAAGCTACTTTACAATATTTTTAGCGGCGCTACCGCTCTATACCTTTAGGTATAGAGCGGATCCTGCTCTATACCTGACTTTGTCCGTGTTCACCGTCAACGTTGTGATTGGTCAGGTCCGTCAACAAAGTGATTGGTCAAGCTTTACGTGACACATATTGATGACAAACTTTGCTCTATATCTGACTTTATCCGTGTTTATCCTGACTTTTATTCAGTGCCACTGGAAGCCTTGAAATGAATTTACAGAGATTTAATATTGTTTCTCTAGTGTTTCTCCGTGTGTATGTATGTCCGTGTGTACAGTATGTCCACGTGTATGTCCGTCCGTATGTCCGTCTTCTGTATTCTTATTAACTGGACTATAAACGAATATTGATGACGACACAAACTCATGGATGCGTATGTATGTTCGAGTACGGGACTCATCAAAGGCGCCGCTTACTTCACACAGGGTGTGATTTTTTTATACTATGTTTTGCTTTATGTTGAGACTCCAGTTATCCGAGAACACACCTCTGAAGAGCAAGCCTAAGGGGCCATGTCCACAGAGAACGCCGAGTAGCGCCGTGTGGATATCATGTTCATAGCGCTCGCATGCAGCATTTGTTAACACCCACAACGTTCAAACCGATCAACTTGCCGTGCTCAAATGTCATGATCTATGTTATTAGCACAAATGGCTTTGCAGAGACAATGGCAAACAAGGGCTTCTCCTAGCCATTTAACGTGGGGTCATAAATTACCGGGTTGTCAGACACAGCCAGGAGGATCAAATGACCAGCGCTCCTCTCCAGTGGTGGAAAGTACATTTACTTAAGTACTGTACTTAAGTACAATTTTGAGGTATCTGTACTTTCCTTGAGTATTTCCAATTTCCAGTGCTTTTACTTCTACTCCACTACATTTCGGATCCAAATATTTTACTTTTACTCCACTACATTTATTTAAAAACTGTATTTACTTGTTACTTTTCAGATATAAATGATTACATTATAAAACATACATTAACCACTTTAGTCCTATTTTAAATATAGGCAATTTGAAAATAGCCGATCTACAAGCTCACAACGCGTTGCATCGTGACGCGTTGTGAGCTTGTAGATCTCCTATTTTCAAACATTTCAGTACTTTTACTTTTGATACTTTAAGTACATTTTGATATCAACACTTTGGAACTTTTTCCTCAAGTAGATTTTGAATTCCGGACTATTACTTTTAACAAAGTAATTCTACATTGCAGAATTGATACTTTTACTTAAGTAAAACATTTGAGTACTTTTTCCACCACTGCTCCTCTCCAAAAGTTGAACTGGTTCCAGCTTGAAGCACCCAGGGCGCTGCGCCAAAGAAACACCAGGCGTCGGGAGCACTGAAGCGCTATATGCTCGGGCCTTGGGAATTGGAGTGCAATATCAATCTTTACCATAGAAATGCATGGCAGACTGGCACAGCCAGCTCAAAAGGCGTTCTCACTGGACACAGCGATTTCCCACTGCATGGTACCGGCTCAACTTGCCTCAACGACTATTCCCCTTTTTTACCAGGTTGCTCGAAGAGTAACCGGGTCTCAGAAGAGACTGATCAACTAGTCAACGCTTTCTCTTTCTCGACACTTTTTCATCATTGGCTGGTCCTTTAGCCAATGAGGGCTCAATGTCCTCTCAGAATATGGGATCTAAACATGACCCACAATACTGTGTTCGGCCACTGTATGTAACTCTGTGGTAAGTGGCGCTGTTGCTCAATGCCCTCTCAGAATATGGGATCTAAAAACGTTGCCATGTTTAGTGAGAGAAATAAACAACCATATGGGATCTAAAAACGTTGCCATGTTTAGTGAGAGAAATAAGCAACCATATGGGATCTAAAAACGTTGCCATGTTTAGTGAGAGAAATCAGCAACCTGGTATAATATGACTGTGTCATATCTTGTTAGTTATTTCTTTCCCCCATTGGGAAAAAGTACCGGGTACTTTTTTGGTATCACCTCCATCCAGGGGTGCCACACCCACAGGGCATGTGGGGCATGTGTCACCGGCACTTTCATAGAAACCTGATTCCAGCCGCCCACCTGTTGTTAAAGATTCACATGGGATGCATCCCATTGATGAAACGAATCTGAGCTCCCCTTTCTTCAAAGTTGATGTAAATCACCCCCATCACCCACTATATAATTCGCTGTGCCACCCCCACAAACTACGCAAAGGCCCTGCCTCCCCATCAAAGCGGGTGTCAATGTTTACAACTTCGATGAGAGGATTAAGTGGATCGTTCTGTTCACAGAGAGAGAGAGAGAGAGAGAGAGAGAGAGAGAGAGAGAGAGAGAGAGAGAGAGAGAGAGAGAGAGAGAGATAATTACAGTATGTCAAATTTGACATACTGTAGAGCTAGAGAGAGTGAAAAAGAGGAAAAACAACTGCATGAAAGTGAATTGTTGGAAACAGCCGTCAGGTAAACTTGTGTTCACTCCCCCCAGAGTTTGATGTCAGTAAATAATACGTTGATGTGGTGTAGCCTGCAGTGCATCTCTTTTTTAGTCTCTCTGGGTTGTTAGCTGAGCCGGGAAAGTGCATCTCTCTATCTGTGTTCTGTGACTTTGTGCCTGACAAAAGTGTGAGTGAGTTATTACATTTGACAAATTCCAATGGTGTTTACACACTGCAGCTCGGCAAAGATAACCACAGTGTGCATGAACCTGCGTTTATACAGTATGCATGTGCATGAAATGAAACTCACACTGTCCATTTGTGGGGACCAGTCCAAAAAATACTGCAGTGCAGTGATTATAATAGTATAATAATACAATTTATTTGTATAGCACTTTTCAAAGACTAGTTCACAAAGTGCTTCATAGATATAAAAACCACTGACAAGCGGAGTGTGGAAAAACACGAACATATAGGTGGTTCAAACAAACAGGAACAAAACTATTTGTCTATTTAAGAATGAACACCAAATTGGTCTGTAGATCTAAGATTGCGGTGAGGGGTGTAAGGGGTCAGAAGGTCGGAGATGTATCAGGTGCAAGCTTAGGCCATTCAGTGATTTAAAAACAAACAATACAATCTCAAAATCAGTTCTGAACGCCACAGGTAGCCAGTGCAGTGATGGGGTCATGCACATCTCAGGGTTTTGGGAACCCCATGGGGAAGACTATTGTTGTTGAAACATTGGTTATCCTTTTAAAATAAAACGTATTTTTGCATTGTGGCTTCGAGCTGCGTGACCTCCTTTTAAATAGTTGTGTATACTCCGTGGTCAGCACCTCCTCAACATTGCTTTGTGCTCCTGCTCCTGTTTGCCTGACCCTTTATATTAAGGTTGGGTCTATAATTAGTTATAACTACATTTAACAATGCATTATTATGCACTTATAAGGCATTATAACACTTGTTATAAGTGTTTATAGTCATGCATAACAACTTATAACAAGGTTTATGAAGTATTATAAGTTATAATAATATAATGTATAAGTGTTGGTCATAATACATTATAAACTCAGTTGAACAGCACATAACTATAGGTATTGCAGGTATTGTACCACTTTACTTAAATGTCGGGTCTATAATGCATTATAATCACATTTATAGTGCATTATAATGCTTCATAACACAATTGTTCTTATTTTTTTGTTACGATACTCACAGATGACATGTCCAAAATAGGGATAGAATATGAATCAAGATGGCACCCCTAGTTGATTCAACATAACAAATGACAGGCGTCGCTGACCTTGTTGTCTATTCTAGCAGCTGCTGTGCAGTTAAATTCAGCATTTTATAATGATACTACTGCTTACATGCGCCGGAGGCAAGCTATTAGACTATCCGCATGTGGAAGGAACAAAAATTAGGCCGCCCAATTGGATGTACTTACAGAGGTAGCACGCAGTGCATTCAGTATTACATTGTGTTACGTTACGTGACTGACATGAGAAGAAGAGGGCTAATGCATGTTGTACTATCCTGACAAGTTGTTTCAGTCATCATCCGACAAGTCTGTAAGGCCATCACCGTCTACCCGGCTACAGACTTCATCAAAACATTGAGTGCAGAGCCCATAGTGCAGGATCTTGTCATCATAACTTCAACCAAACACTCAGTATGCCACAATGCTCGGGAGCAATAGACTGCACACACTGACACACACATCAAAGTAAAACAACCCCTAGCTAAATCCACAGACTACATTACCTGAAAGTGAAAGAGTAAACAAGTCTTGTGTTCACAGCGCTGTGCGAATATACAAGTACTGTTTCCAAGGATGTTGTTATCGTATGGCTGTCAGATGTCAAATGTGACATGCGTTTTCAGGAGAGTATTTCTGATCAAATGCTTGTCTGGATAGAGATTGTTTTCATTTTAGAATTTGCTTTAAAATCTAAACTTGTTAGTGTGGATGTAGCCTAACATTGTCATACTCTAAGCCCCACTGCCATCAGGGCGAAATACGTAACTTACTCCAGTGGTTCTCAAACTTTTTCATGTCAAGGACCCCCAAATTGACACTTATTAGCCCGCGGACCCCCATTTGAAAAGATAAGCCAGGGACCCCCATTAGAGAAGATTTTTACGGCTCTAGCAGTGATTCTCAACCATTTTAATTTCAAGGACCCCCAGTTTGACATGCATTAGGGCTACGGACCCCCATTTAATGGCATTTATATCTCTGGGACCCCAATTCTTATTGTAAAATCAATGTTAATTTAACTCTGAGAGTGTCCATTTGGTTCCATTTGTACACTCTCAGAGTTACAGACCCATAAGGGTCCATTTGGTTCCTATCCATCATTTAGCTGGGGACCCCCTGGAACCACCTCAAGTACCCCTGGGGGTCCCCGGACCCCACTTTGAGAACCAATGACTTAGTCCATATACTGTACAGTATACTGCAAGCACGACAGTGAGAGCTTAATTTTTCGGAAAAGTAAACAATTGGCTTAATCACTGCCTTCATATGCCAATGGTCAATGCCTGTGTGCAAGTTCAGATCAATTTGTCAACCCACTGAGGAGAAAACGCCGTTCCAGACAGAGGTTTCTTCATTTTATAGTAGAATGAGAATGTGAATGTGGGCGTTGTGTGTGCGCTGTGCATGTGTTTGAACTAATACTAATACCTATATGTCTCTTCTCCTGTACACAAGTGCATGTTGTGGTCAAAGTCACTGCATTCAAATGTGTAGAGCACTGGAATAATAGACATTTTGAACACAGCTCAGCTGAAGGGCAAGCGCAGAAAGGTAATTATGGTAATAGCAGGGATATCGCCAATCCCTGCCATGCAATCACTGTATTTATTCCATACTACCCTCCACTAGAAAACATGCCTATGTATGTATGTATGTATGTATGTATGTATGTATGTATGTATGTATGTATGTATGTATGTATGTATGTATGTATGTATGTATGTATGTATGTATGTATGTATGTATGTATGTGTTTATTTATTCATGTATTTATTCATGTATTTATTTATTTATCCTAACAATGTATCAATAGACCATGAAATGCTGCTAATTTACACATACTTATTTAATAATAACCCACCAGAACAGTGGTCTTTACAGTGCAATATAACCAACGATCCGTTCCTGTGGCACCTGCGGTGACTTTTATGAAAATGATCAGAACCCAGTCAACCCGCGTGTCCTGTTATGTGACAGTGGCAGACGTGTGTTTGAGAGTCTACAGAAAAATCCCCATTTTCCAACTTTCACGGCTACTTAGTCTCAGATATGACTGTGAAATGGATTTTAAAAAAGGAGAGAAGGAAAAAAAAGAAGAATCACATTCTGTCCAATGACCAGAACCTCTGGGGATATCAAATACAACATGATCCCACAGAGTGTAAACATTGCATTCAAAGATGTCTTGGTTTTCAGGGTTCACGTGAATAAAACCTTTCCATGGCTGCTGCAAACGCGATAAGATCGGACCACTGAGTGCATATGGATGAAATGAACCCAAAGAAACATCGATGTTATACTGTTTGCTCCCACCATTGTATATTGTTTGCTGTCGGGCAGAAACCTTGTATCTCCATATTTCATATTTCTGCTATTTTTGCTTTTGCTTTTTAATGGTTAAGTGTTTGTCTAGGTTTTACAAGTATTGACCCAATGAAAAGCATTAACAATAGATTGTGACTAAAAAATAACTATTGGATCCATTGGAAAACAGGTTCTTTTTTTGTTGTACCATTTCCTGAAAAGTAACGGTTTTGGACATACAAGCAAGGGCGCCGATACTGTGGGTGCCTCGGGGTTAAAGCACCCAGAGGAAACCCATCACAAACTCATCACAAAAAAAGAAAAAGAAAAAACCTCCGACATCTTCACTTCATGGAGGACATTTTTTGTACCAAATTAACCAAATTAACCGAATTAAAGTAAAAAAAAAACGGAAAAGAACCGCAAATTTTCGTGCGCTTAAACACTGGCCGTGCATGCACGTGCGCGTGTGCGTTGCGCACCCAATAGCGCAGACATAAATTGGCGCCCCTGCATACAAGGTTTCCACCCAACAGCGACGATATGGATCAAATGAACCTAAAGCAAATTCCATCATTCATCAAACTCCCATCATTGCATATTGGAGAACTCATGTAGAAAAAAACAACAACATTCTATTTCCAGTGTTCATTGACACATCAAGGGCAGGCCAGCACCACACACACACACGCCTCATATGACCAGCATGTATTTAAACATTGACAACATTACACAGTTCAGTACGCTGTAGATACGCCATTGCTTCCCAGTGTACGGGGGAGAGTGAGTGTGGCTAAATCTCTCTGGGTGGTGTGGCCTGATGTGGTCTGATGATTTGTGCAGCTAGCAGGAGGGAGAGGAATGCCTTCTGGTGCAAGGAGAGGTGTGTGTGCGTGTGCGTGTGCGTGTGCGTGTGTGTGTGTGTGTGTGTGTGTGTGTGTGTGTGTGTGCGTGCGCACGCGTGCGTGTGATAGAGGAGTGTGTGTGCCTGTACACATAGCCTGTAAATTAGATCCAGGCTAGTGATGAGCCCTGTCTTCCTTATGAATATGCATGAGGGAATGCTCTAAACGCAGTGTGAGTCAGTACACTGTAAAATCCTGAGTGATAATTAACCTGTGAGAGTGTTCTTGGTGTCATTTGTACATTCTCCGACTTGGCCGCGTGGACAACACAAACGTTGTTTTTGGCTTCCCACGACAAAGTATGCGCCGCTAACCGCTAACCCCGTAGTTTACATCAGGATTACATAATAGCGGACGTGGACAAAATAGCGCTGATTCTAGCATTAATTACAATTTACAATTTAGGCATTTAGCAGGCGCTCTTAATCCAGAGCGACTTACAGTAAGCAAGGTGAACATGAGGTAATACATCAAATGCATCAAATGCATTGCAATCAAAAAATAATAAGAGGACTTTTCACACGTTCATATAATGTACAGCATGATTCCACCATATTGCGGAACAGACGGCACCGGTTTTATTCTGGCAGTGGACTGTAACTGTAAGGCTATGTAAAGAAGGAGATAGAGAAGAGAACATTGTAGTTACTGGTAGGCAAACTGGAGCCATGGAATGCACTGGAATGCTGGGTGGACAAGTGCAAGAATCGACACTATTTGAATGACTGCAAACTTTGTCAAATAATGTGCACGTTGTATACGTTTATTGAGGTATATAAAAAACACTGACCGGGCTGCCTGTCATCGTGAGACTGTAGTTGTTGACAGGCTGGCAATAGACAGTCTTGCGATAACAGCTGAATTTTTAGGGTTTTAATCGTTTGAATGTGGGCGGAGATTCGTTTATGAACGTGCTTGTGTCGACGGAAACGAAGAAGGAAAAACTCTGTTTTTTAAAAATACCCGCGTACGCGTGTGGACATGGCCTCAGCGCCATCAAATTAACCCATTGATACCTGGAACGCTTCTGTGTCACTTTAGATGTCTTTGGCTATTCAAAAATAGCAGATATACAAGCTCATAGCGCGGCACCGAGCGCCGCGCTATGAGCTTGTATATCTGCTATTTTTGAAAAATCGTGAAAATTATTTTTTTATATTTTTTTCCAAAAAATTGTTAGGATTTAGATTTTTTTTTGACGCTGCCTCAGGTATTAATGGGTTAAGGCTATCCTCTTCACCTATATAACCTCAGCAAAACAAACCACAACTTATCTGGTCTGAAGTCTGAACAGAAAATGGGAGAAACCCTGGAATTGGAGAAGAGAAATAAATAAACAAAGCCCAAAAAAAGTGCTGAGGAGAGAGATAAGACTTTAGCAGGTCACAGAAGAAGGGAAATGAAATTAAGTATGTCCTGTTTGTGCTTGGTTGGATTTATGTCCCTGCTTTGTTTATTTATTTATTTGGTGGGGGGGGGCATGGCAGCAGTAGCCAACATGTATAATACCCTATATAAACTATATGCATAATAATGAGACTGATTTCACATGAGTAGGAGATGACCACATATGGCTCCAAGAGATAACCCGGTGTCCCTATTTTAGGCATGTTATTATAGGTGTACAGTAATTCTTCAAAGATGTGCTCACAAGAGCCTGTATACATCTGCTATTTTGGCTATTCGTGGCACAATGAAGTATAGTGGTTGATGCGTGAATGCATGCATTCGACAAGAAAGAACAGAGGGTGGGATGAAATAGTTTAAAACGACTTTCACTCACCCAGCAAAGAAGAGCATCAGACTAATGACTACCACTGAGTTGAGGATGTCATATACTTAGTGTACTCAAGTTGCAAGGTACCTCTGTTACCTTAACCCATTAAGACCTGAGGCCATGGACCCCCATCTCAAAATATGTTGTTCCAGGCACCCCCAGATCGAAGCAAAGATTTAAGTTACAAATGTTCACGATTTTTCAAAAATAGCAGATCTACAAGCTCGTAGCGCGGCACTCGGTGCCGCGCTATGAGCTTGTAGATCTGCTATTTTTGAATATCCAAAGAAATCTAAAATGACACAGATGCGTTCCCGGTCTTAATGGGTTAAATAACCTAGAACAGAAGAGCAAGGGACTATTTACCTTAATGTCCCCTTTAAATTCTGACACTATCTTAATCATCTTAAAAGGAGGACCCCAATTATCCATAGTGCTCTTCGTTCAAACAAGGCTTTTGCCTGGTGCCAAAATTCCCTTCCTCTCCAAACCCATCTCCCCACATTTTGACAAGGGACAAATCGCTCTCTACCAATCTACTCTAACTTTGCATGATTATTGAGCAAAGCCACGCGCCGTGTAGCAACTGATACCTCTGCAATTTCACGCTGATTAAGGAAATGCTTAATGTGCTTAGAGTGCTCACAACGTGGAGCGCTCAAACTGTTTGAGATAGAGGTGATGGATGTATAGATGTGAAAGTCACAATGTCCCTTCAAACACTCACACCTATTAACCCATTGATACCTGGAACGCATCTGTGTCACTTTAGATGTCTTTGGCTATTCCAAAAATAGCAGATATACAAGCTCATAGCGCGGCACCGAGTGCCGCGCTACGAGCTTGTAGATCTGCTATTTTTGAAAAATCGTGAAAACATTTTTTTTATATTTTTTTCAAAAAACTGTTAGGATTTAGATTTTTTTTAAAGAATTGCCTCGGGTCTTAATGGGTTAAGGACGCAGCTAGGGCCAGCATTTGCCTTGGCCCAGTTGAATATTAGCAAAAACTGGCTATTATGTATGTACATAACCATACATAAACCAGATGATATGCAATTACTGCCAGCAAACAAGGTTTTAATATTTCATTTTAATGTTTAGATTAACGACTTTCATTACCATTGCTGATGGAGCACAGTGCAATATGATGGGGGGGGGGGGAGAATCCTACCCAGCATCAGTAGGATATATTTGTTGTATAGGAGTGCAGTCACGTCTTGCAGGCAGTGCATCAGAGCACTGCTGGAAATGGTACTAATATTATCCCACAGGACTTGACCTCTAATATATTACACTTTACATTTAAGAAGCTATCTAGGGCAAAATCACAGGATCCTTAGCTTTTATTCATTCACCTAATTAATCAGTGGTGGGTGGCGTCTGCCGTTGCTTGCTTGCTCGCTCTATTCGGTATTTGTGCTCTGGTAAAAAGCCGTGGCTCTAATTAGGAGAGATGATCTATTTTCCGTAATGAGAATTGATGGCTTTTCTTCTGCACCACCAAGCAGTTTCTCTCGCTCTCTTCCTTCTCGGTTAAACCCCCAACTCCCACACACGCGCGTGCACACACACACACACACACGCACGCACGCACACGCACACGCACACGCGCACGCGCACGCGCACGTGCACGTGCACGCGCACGCGCACGCGCACACGCACACGCACACGCACACGCACACACAAACGCACACACAAACGCACACATTCATAAAAGCATGTGTACATGTATGCGCACAAACACACACAAACATGCACGTGCATACTGTATCAGAGCATACTGTACCATAGAAATGGTCTAAAGAAGGCACTTTGTGATTAATGGACTTAATTTCCATCAGATTTGACTTGGCGACGACAGCCCACTTCACCTCTAAAGCTTTCTGGTGATTAGATTTAGACTGTGTCAAAAAAGTCAAACGACTTACAGATGAAAGTCCTACCCTCTTTTCTCCTCACCACTCACACAGCCTCTACAGTATCTTTCCCTCACACACACAAAAACTCAAAGGAATTGACATTGTGTTATGTAATATATAAAGTACGTATTGTCTAATACTTATATATAGTAGGGGGTGGGACGATATGGGTATCTCACGATACGATATCTGTGGCGATATTAGGCCCTCAATAACAATAATATCACAATATTCGATATATTGCGATATCGCGATATATCGCATGACATTTCACCAACGATATATCACGATAGTCCTTGTATTCAATTCATAAACACATAAAATAGCACCAAACTGTTCAAAGTCATCATCACACAAATACAGAGTCGGAAAAACAACGTATCACAAATTTTAATATCGATATTTTTCGACAGTATATCGATTATTTATCGCGGGAGGAAGTATCGCGATATATCGCGATATCGATATATCGTCCCACCCCTAATATATTATAGTCAAATATGCAATTATGAAAAAACACAGGATTATGGGTACTAGAATACTGTATCTATGTTGAATTATGAAACCAAGGTGAACAAAGAGGTATGTACTGTATGTATGTATGCTTAAAGTGCTTAGGTTTTGGTCATGACTCATTTGTGAGAGCTCTGCTAAACTACGAGGTACTTCATCCATTTATAACAAATTGTACGTTTGTACAAATGGAACCAAACGGTGCATTCGGCTGCAATTTTACACTCTTACAGACTTATATTATAGCTGCAATCCATAACTTCCATACTACAGGGATTAAAATCTGACTCTCCCACATGAGAGGACAAATGTATTTCTACCACTTATCCAATAGACCCCTTATAGTGCCACATCACACTGACATCATCCAGGCATGCGCACGCAGGCAGGTTGCAAAAGGACCCGACCACTCACAAGACACAAAGCAATCACACCACACAAAATTGTACCATATAAGGAGTGTGTAAGCACTCCTTATATGGTTATGACTCAAATCCCCACCCCCCCCCCCTCAATCGCTGTGGCAGACACACAGGGAGGGACACTTGTTGACACACGAGACCATGGGCTGTTCAGTGCGGACATTCGCTCGTCTAATGGCTCGCTCGGGAGAGCCTGAAGAGCTTCATACACATAAGTGAACCTAAACGAGTGTGCTTCAAAATAACTGGGTTGGAACTCAACCTGTGTGCTCATCAGTGGTGGAGAAAGTACTCCATTTTTTTAACTTAAGTAAAAGTATCAATGCTGCAATGGGTCGCATTGTGAGCTTGTACATCGGCTATTTTCAAATGGTCGAGGGGTTAAGTGGTTAATGTATGTTTTGTAATAATAATCCAAATCTACAAAGTAACTAGTAAATGAAGTTTTCAAATAATTGTAGTGGAGTAAAAGTACAATATTTGCCTCTGTAGTGTAGCCTAAGAGTAGAAGTAAAAGTACAGAAAGTTTACTCCAGTAAAGTAAAAAATACCTCAAAATTGTACTTAAGTACAGTACTTGAGTAAATGAACTTAGTTACTTTACACCACTGGTGCTCATGCGCAGTTTCAATGTTGTATGTAAATAATTGCCATGGAAGATATTATGCTTCAGGCAGTACTACAGTAGTTCTCAACCAGGTGTCCTGACACTAGGGTCTACATTTCTCAATGGAAGAGTAGGGAGTCCACCTCCAACTACCGGAGATGCGCTAGTTATATGGCATTAAACATACTCTACCACACAGATCGGTTAAAATAACATGGTATCAATTCAACTACGTTACGGATTGCAGCTTTAACACTGATTAGTGTAATGTATACATGGACATGTCCCCCTGGAGGACAGCCTATATAAGCATGCCTAGAATGACTAGCCAGATCCTGTAATCCTGTGTGACCTCCCATGCGGGGGTCAAACTCCCTAATGGGTGAACCCAACAGTCAGCCCCTCTCTGTGTGGCTTGGCAAACCCTTCGCTAATGCTGTGTAAACATCGCTGCCGCTACTGTACTTGCCACTGATTTAGCACATGTTAACCCATTAAGACCCGGGAACGCATCCGTCATGTGTCATTTTTAAAGATTTATTTTGGCTATTCAAAAATAGCAGATATACAAGCTCGTAGCGCGCTATTTCTTTTGTAAATCGTGAAATGTGTGCAAATCTTTGAATATATATATTTTTTTTTTCAAAGCGAACATTTGTAACTCAAATCTTTGCTTCTGGGGATTCTGCAAATGTCTTCTAAAACCTAACAGTTTTTTTTTTGTTTTTAAACTTATGTTGCTACAGTATATACTGTATCAGTGGTTTTTTAAAAAGAAATCATGTCAAGGACCCCCAAAATGATATGCATTTGTCCGCGGACCCCCCCCCCATCTCAAAATATTTTGTTCCAGAGACCCCCAGAAGCAAAGATTTGAGTTCAAAATGTATAAATTATATTCAAAGATTTCCCCCCCCCAAAAAAATCACGATTTTTCTAAAACAGCAGATCTACAAGCTCGTAGCGCGGCACTCGGTGCCGCGCTACGAGCTTGTATATCTGCTATTTTTGAATAGCCCAAAGAAATCTAAAAAAAATGACACACATGATGCGTTCCCGGTCTTAACGGGTTAATATTACATGAGGCACTGGGCCCCTTTGATGATGCAAGTGAGCAGCACTCTATAAACTAGGGCTTTGCCCCTCGGGGGGGGGAAGGGGGGAGAAGATGGCGTGTGGAGTGGTTCCTCGGGGGAATCGCTTTGCCTTCCGCATTTGCCACACAAGCTTCGCAGGGGGGGTGAGCAGTTCACCATCTCCATAGTGACATAACCGCAGTGGATTGTTCCAGTTTCCAAAGGCAACACTCTGGTCTCTAGATGAATAAAGTGATACCTCAAGATGCTTGGATTGCATTAGGGGGAGAAAAAAAATGTCAGCACGGTAATTTGAAAAATTATGGCCGCCATTAAGTGCATACTATGCAATTACGTAATTATGGATTCCGTTTTTCCTGGTGAATGTGAACTTTTCTAAGCGAGGCTTTTAAGCACATTTTGTACCTGAAAATAGCCAATCTAAAAGCTTCCGAAGTGTCGCGTTCGTGACACGTTGCGACCTTGTAGTTGTGCGATTTTCGGCAAGGGACATGCCATACAACGGTATACATAAAATGTAATAATTACATAGTCATTACATAGTGCAGATCGGCATGATTCGGGAACACAGATGGAAAAGGCCATAAGTATTCCTTGTCCCTATAGTGAGCTTGAATAATTATATAATTATTATAATTATATTTAGCTGTTGTTAACCCTGTGAAGACCTGGAACGCATCTGTGTCACTTTTTCATTTGAGCTAAAAAAGCATTATTTTACACTTTGGCTATTCAAAAATAGCAGATATACAAGCTCGTAGCGCGGCACCGAGTGCCACCCCAGCACCACCAGTGGGCTCTGCTATTGGTTCTGTTCCCCATGGGGGGTTGTTATGTATATCTATTTCCCTGCTCTTAAAGGTTAATGATGGTTGTCTTAATTATGCTGAGCAGGGAGAAAAAATGTAGCAGAGCCTGAACGCCAAAATAAAATAAAATATTACATCCACTCTTGTATTCTCATTCTATAATATTGTTTCATATATTGGTCTGTAATATTGGTTCAATCTATTCGTGAGTTATCTGACAGAACTGCTATTTTTTTTAAATCGTGAAAATGTGTGCAAATCTTTGAATATATATATTGCTTAAAGCGAACACTTTTAACTTCTTTGCTTCTGGGGGTTCCGGGAACAAAACATTTTGAGATGGGGGTCGGCGGCCAAATACATATCATTTTGGGGGTCCTTGACATGAAAGGGTTTGAGCACCACTGATATAGATACCACTGAAAACTTCAGGTCTTAATGGGTTAATAAGATACTATTATGTGGCTTAAAGAGGTGGTGCCATGGTTTTGCACTTTTTCTGTTTTTCATGTGTCTATGAGGTTGATAGAACTTCATTAAGCCCCCTGGTGGTGTTTTTATGGTGTTTTATGTCTTCTCTGACCATTTTGAGTTTCATCCTGGAGGCTGAAACCTTGAGGGTCAAACGTGCCAATAGAGAAACAGCGCTTTAGTGACATAGTAAAAACATACCCTCCCCCTCATTATCATAACACAACAGGTGTGGGCATGAGGAGGAGGAGGGACTAGGACAGGTGGGTGGTGCTAAGGTGGTGGAGGAGGTGCTAAGGTGAGAACCAGGTATACTTAATGAACTGGAGGCGTGTCCACATAAAATCATAATTTTAACAATTTCTGTACACTTTTTTGAAAAAAATCTTCCTCCTAGTATAACCATAATACCTGATGATTATGTTTTAGGGGGGGGGGGTCACTGAAAAGCACGGCACCCCGTCTTTAAGTGTGCAGGACACAAGCCCCGGCCTTGTCTTGTCTGGAAAGGAGGTGGCAATCAGGATGGCATATCCCCCTTCTCTCTCAGGCCTCCCCTGTGCGCTGGAACCAATTTTGTCCCGTGTCTATCCATTGAGAGATGGCCTTGATCATCAGCACAGCACCCAGCATCTTCAGCACCCACTGGGCGGAATGGAACCAATAGAGATGAACACAAAGATGCCTCTATTTGTGGCTTCAGGTTCTCTTTCTTTCTTTTCTTTTCCTTCCCCTCCACCGACCGCTCCCCAACAAATGATTATGTCCGAGCTTGCCAGCTGGCCTGATAACCCTGCTGTTGATGCCATTATTGATATTATTCTATATTTAATAGCCACCCCCCATACCAAATACACACACATATGCACTCACAAGCCAATGTCATGTCAATGAGGCGAGCAGGCACAAGAACGGATTCAGGCAGGAGAACAGATTTTTGATGAACCATTAAGCCATTAAGACCGGGAACGCGTCTGTGTGTCATTTTACGATTACTTTGGCTATTCAAAAAATAGCAGATCTACAAGCTCATGGCTTGTACAGTAGATCAGTAGATAGAGCTTGTACTGTAGATCTGCTATTTTTTGAAACATTGTGAAAATGTGTGCAAAACTTTGAATATATATATATATATATTTTTTTTTTAAGTGAACATTTGTAACTCAAATCTTTGCTTCTGGGGGATTCTACAAATGTCTTTTAAATCCTAACAGTTAAAAAAAAAAAAAACGTATGTTGCTTTAATGTCAGTGGTTCTCAAACTTTTTCCTGTCAAGGACCACCCAAAATGATACGTATTTGGCCGCGGACCCCTGTCTTAAAATATTTCGTTCCAGGGACCAAAGAGAAGCAAAGAAAAAAAAATCACATCACATCAAGATTTGCACAAATTGTCACGATTTTTCAAAAAATAGCAGATCTGCAAGCTCGAGCAACAAGCTTGCAGATCTGCTATTTTTGAATAGCCTAAAGTAATCGTAAAAATGACACACGGATGCGTTCCCGGCCTTAATGGGTTAACCTGCTGGCAGTGAGATAAAACGGTTGCGGGCCACAGTTTAATTTACCCTTTTATAAAAGGGTCGTTGAATTGATGAGGCAAAAGGGAAGGAGTTCCACCCTTGGTTTGGTGTATTAGCAATGCAGTCGGTGAACAGGTTGAATGGGGAAATGGAGGAGCATAGTCGATATCCCCAATCAAGCTAAGCTTCCAGAGAATCATTGCTACACTCTGCTACAGACCCCCGCCTCAGCCAAATCCATAAAACTAATAATGTGGGGTTTGGGCAGGTCTACTCATGGAGGAATGCTCTGATTTCTAAACGGAAATAATTTGAGATCTTCTCCAATGTCCTCTTCATCAGTTCTTTTTTTTTAGCACACGTTACTATTAAAAAAGAAAAAGTTTATTTACCTGCAACAAATAAGACTGAATCATTGCAATTCAAATCACAACACTTCTTCCTTTGTGTTTGTCTGCACTTTCATCTATCAGTCTTTGCAGGCCCTTTTGAGTTCAGAGCCTAAAATCTCTCATGGAAAAATATCTATCAGTGAGCTACTGTACAAAGAGGCAATTTTCCTTTTGATATAAGCTGCCTGAGACGTCTATGTGCCCTCCTTACCATCCATTACACTGGCTATATGGATGACAAATTTTAATAGACAAAGAATGGCCAGCGGGGCACTCTCCATCAATGAAAAGGCGGCGAGTCTAATTGAAAATGATGGCCTATTTTGTACCTACATGTATCAAGGCCTCTCGCGGCATTACAGGTTGTTTTAACCACCACAATCTGCCGGTCCATTTCAAGTTGCAGCCCTGAAATCGTACCAACGTTGTGGGGCAGCCGTTTCCAGCAAGCAAGATCGCAATCACGCTGATTGGATGATGATTTGTGAATGTGAGTTGGTGTACTTGTGTCATATCATACATAATGATGTATGTTTAGTCTTAGAATGTAGACGAATGGTTCCCCTACCATTGATGTGGCTTGCAAAGAATGATAAACCTTTCTGTTGGCTTGGTACACACTACACAGTAAAACCCTGTGTCAATTCATCCATTTGTAACTCAGAGAGTGCACAAATGGAACAGAATGGACCCTTACGGATCCATTTGGTTCCATGTGTACTCAAATTAACATTTAGGATTTTAACCCATTAAGTCATTTTCAGAATTGAGCTAAAAAGCATTATTTTACACTTTGGGCTATTCAAAAATAGCAGATATACAAGCTCATAGCGCGGCACTCGAGCTTGTAGATCTGCTATTTCTGAAAAATCGTGAAAATGTGTGCAAATCTTTGAATAGATATATTTTTTAAAGCGAACCGCTTTTAACTCAAATCTTTGCTTCTGGGGGGGTCCCTGGAACAAAATATTTTGATGGTGATCCGCGGCCAAATACATATCATTCTCCACTGATATAGAAACATACGTTTTTCAAGAAAACTGTTGAGATTTAGGAGACATGTAGAATCGGCTTCAGGTCTCAATGGGTTAATGAGTGCGAAAAGTGAGGCGAACGTGCACGGAAAGTCACGTGTGAGGGAACACAGAGGGACCCATATCCTCTCCAACCTTCACTGGGCTGAGATGAAACGAAGACGGACGTTAATTGAAGCTTTATGATGTAGGGACAGAAGGCAGAGGGGGTGAGCGGGCACCTGTGGGCTGCTCGGCTAATATCTCCAGAGGCGCGGCTTGTGTTTCATATCGCCTCTTATTTGATGGCCAGCCTTTTTCCTCCTTTCTCCTCCCCCACACTAACCAGAACACTAGCATGCCTACGTTGGAAGTGTGTGTACTCCATGTTTACACATATCCATTTCTGCTCCCTGAAAGGGACTCGCGTGTGAAAGCGCGCACGCACACACACGTGCATATGTGCACGCACACACGCACAGTGGTGAGTGACTAAGTACATTTACTTAAGTGCTGTACTTAAGTACAATTTTGAGGTATTTGTGCTTTACTTGAGTATTTCCAATTTTCAATACTTTTACTTCTACTCCACTACATCTCAGAGGCAAATATTGTACTTTAACTCCACTACAATTATTTGAAAACTTTAGTTACTAGTTACTTTGCAGATATACATTATTACATTTTAAAACTGAAAACCACTCTAGCCCTTTTTTATACCTGGGCTATTTGAAAATAGCCGATCTACAAGCTCACAACGCGTCGCATCGCGACGTGTTGTGAGCTCGTAGATCTGCTATTTTCAAACATTTTAGAACTTTTACTTTCGGTACATTAAGTACATTTTGATACCAATACTTTTGTACTTTTACTCAAGTGAATTTTTAATTCCGGACTTTTACTTGAAACAGAGTATTTCTACATTGCAGTATTGATACGTTTACTTAAGTAAAGCAATTGAGTACTTTTTCCACCACTGCACGCACACACACACACACACACACACACACACACACACACACACGCACACGCCCACGCGCACGTACACGCACACACGCACTTCCGCGTAGGCATGTCAGCACTGGTGTTATGCTTGGTGGGACACAAGTATCACTGCTTCACTACACAAAGCCATTTCCTCTCGCCTATCATCGTTATAGGGGAACAGCACCCAATTTAAGAATACTTATGTTATTCAAATGGTCTAGGACAGTACAATCAAAATGTGTGACAATGAAAAATGTGCCCGCGTTGTGATTGTGTTGTGTAGTCACTAGTTAGTTATTGTGTTGTTAGTGCAAACGCTATTTCTGTTGATGCGTCTACAATGGAAATGGGATATTTTCATATTCCTTGCTATTATTTATCATTATAGTTTTTTTTTTAAACAGTATCAGGGCTGAATCAAACATTTCTACTGCAAAACTTTCTTGAAAAAAACCAAACATTTCAAAGCCAACATCTAATAATTTTCCAACTGATTGAAGAAAAAGATCTTATCTTAACCCATTAAGACCGGAATACCCATATCATTGACACCTGGTGGGGGTGGGGGGGGGGGGGGGGGGGTATAGTCTACTTATTCAAAGCAGGGAACCATGGTGTTGTGTCAAGGCCTATTTCCCCCTTGCTTGCTCTTTCATACTTAATCTGGTGTAATCCACTTTGTGTCATATCTGCAAAACACGACAGGAATTCTACCAGTGTTTGTACAGTAGCGCACTGGTTACAAAAGCAATTTTGGCTTAAAGCAGGTCTGCTGAAAAGAGCGTCGACATTCAGTTGAAAATACCTTAGTTTGTCGAGCGGACACGTGCATGGTCGCGCCGCAGCATCATTCAGGCTTAACCCATTAAGACCTGAGGCCATTCTTTAAAAAAAACAAAATCCTAACAGTTTTTGGAAAAAAATCTAAAAAAATACATTTTCACTATTTTTCAAAAATAGCAGATCTACAAGCTCATAGCGCGGCACTCGGTGCCGCGCTATGAGCTTGTATATCTGCTATTTTTGAATAGCCAAAGACATCTAAAGTGACACAGATGCGTTCCAGCCTGCAAGGGTTGTGGGCTGTGGCTAGATTTTATTTTGATCTTTGCATGCACTGGATTGGCATCAGCAACATTTCGATTCATCTATCAGGCTTGTCCTCAGTTCAGCGAGAGAGAAAAACCCAACAAATAGACGTGTCAGCTAGAGGTGATACTAGTGGGTGATTGTATCTCAGGGCACATCTGTAATTCTTCAGAGGAAGAGGAGAGGGCCGCTGACCAGCTCCGAGTTTCCCTCTGAGACACATGTGAGCAGAGCAGAAGGAAATGAAAAGAGAATCCAGGATTGAGAAGCGCCAGGAAGCTCAGCATAGGATATTAGGGTGTAGAAACAAAATTGTATTGTTCTTTATTGCAAGCTGATAACTGTCACACTGTGAAATCCTGAGTGTTACATTACAAATGTGTTAAATTACCTTACAGGTCCATGTGGTTACATTTGTACACTCGCAGAGAGTTACAAATGAACACTGAGGATTTTACTGTGCAAGTATAGGTTTGTGCATGAGCTCTTCTTTGGTTGCTACTGTAGGTTCCATCACCACTGCAGCCATTTTAACCCATTAAGGCCTGAGGTTCCGATTCTATAAAATGCCTTCTAAAACAGTTTTTTGGAAAAAACGTATGTTTTCAAGTCAGTGGTTTTCAAACTTTTTCATGTCAAGGACCCCAAAATGTATATGAATTTGGCCGCGGACCCCATACTCAAAACATTTTGTTCCAGGGACCCCACAGAAGCAAAGATTTGAGTTAAATAATTGCACACATTTTCACGATTTTTCCAAAATAGCAGATCTACAAGCTCGTAGCGCGGCACTCGGTGCCGCGCTACGAGCTTGTATATCTGCTATTTTTGAATAGCCAAAGTCTAAAATAATGATTTTTAGCTCAAATCTAAAAAATTTAAAAAGACACAGCATCCCAGGTTTTAATGGGTTAAAAATGTATTTTGTAACGTGTGCATCCACGTGAAAAACAGCCACATAGACAGCATAGCTTAGTCACTAAATGCCAATGAAGGTCTTCCGAATGACAAAACAAATGTTTTGATATTTTTAGCAGGGTGAGCATTTTTGTGACGTACAGTACGTGTGCACACACTGGCACACTCAAGATACGCATTCAAGATACTAATAATAGTAGCATGATGAAATACTATAGTGTATGGATGAAAGAGCTTGAATAAAGCAACTGACAGGCAACAAAAAAGATTTGTGACATCATCTGGCACAGCATCAAAGAGTGAGACTTTAAAGCAGAATAATGCCCATTGAGAGATAGAACCAACCATTCCACAATCATCAGAAATGAACCTTTTATGCCCATATATGGATATTGCTGATGTCATACCAAGGTTTTCATTGACCGATAAAATGTAATGATCGGTTGGGTGCATGTATCTGCAAACATGCATGTGACGTTAATTATAATATGGCCGACTCATTTATTCTTTGGCCGCAAAAATATAATCCTGTCGGTCAATGTTGCCTATAGCGGAAACCCTGGCCCATATATGGGCATGCATCCTTTTGTGCCCATAGATGAAGCTGACTGATTTGTTTGCGCCTGATGACATGACGACACATTGAGGTTAGACAACACACTCCATATTTGGGCATATAGCTGCATTGGGAACTCCTTGTATGGTTATGGCTGAGTCATAGGACTTTGTGATCTGCAAACATTTAAAGTGCGTTATAAATAAAATGTATTATTATTGTGGGATCGCTTTTGTGTGTGTGTGTGTGTGTGTGTGTGTGTGTGTGTGTGTGTGTGTGTGTGTGTGTGTGTGTGTGTGTGTGTGTGTGTGTGTGTTAGTAAAAAGTGACTCCAGCTGACTGACACCGCAGCAATGGCCACCTACAGGGAAGCACTCTGTGGATTTGTGTATATAGTATGGGTGTATCATGTTAGTTTATGGTTATGTCTTAGTGACGGCCCACCCTCCAATTAGCCAATTTCAAAATACAGTAGGAAGAAAAAGAATATATAGTATATATAATTATAATTTATTTTATGACCAATATCAGACAAAGACTTTTTCTTTTTCTTTTAAAACACTGCTTTAAACACAGCATGCACAAACTAAGCGATCAGCCTCCAGGTGAAGCAGCTGGTATGCCGTTTGTGGGATTCCCCAATTGACGGGGACTTACTGGCTATGTCCTGTGGCACTATTGATTAGATTTCCCTACATCACACTTTCATCACCTTAAGCCCTACCGTTAATCCAGTACTGTCGCCTTGTGACTGCTGAGCAGTAGGAGAATTCTGATAGATGCCGGTGGATGGATGTAGTTTGTCTTCTGTCTATGGCTGCCAGGGTCCCCTGGGGTCCACGGCAGCTCCAGCCAGATACGTTAATCCATTAAGACCTGGACCTGTGTCATTTTTAGATTTGAGCTAAAAAGCATTATTTTACACTTTTGGCTATTCAAAAATAGCAGATATACAAGCTCATAGCGCGGCACCGAGTGCCGCGCTATGAGCTTGTAGATCTGCTATTTTTGAAAAAGCGTGAAAATGTGTGCAAATCTTTGAATATATATATATTTTTAAGCGAACATTTTTAACTCAAATCTTTGCTTCTGGGGGTCCCTGGAACAACATATTTTGATGGGGGTCCATGGCCAAATACATATAATTTTGGGGGTCCTTGACATGAAAAAGATTGCGCACCACTGATATAGAAACATACGTTTTTCAGAAAACTGTTGGGATTTAGGAGACATGTAGAATCGGCTTCAGGTCTCAATGGGTTAAGTCTCCACATACTGTAAGCGGCAACAACATGATGGACTCCTTCTGACTAATTCCTTTGGCCCGGAGCTGATCTAAAAATAACTAAAGAGAATATACTAGAGGTGGGAAAGGTGGGGGGGGCTTGATGTATCTCCTACTGTACACCTATGAAGCAGTGCACGTTTCCCGAAGCCAGATTTCCTCAGAGGCCAATAACTCTAAAGAATAGAGGGGATTAGCGTGGCCTAAAGGTCTGGGTCATCACAAATGGACTTGTCCCAGCAGCAATCCATCCATTGCTCTGTTCGCTGTCCAGTCCGGTGCAGAGCTTATTGCACTGGCTTCCAGAAAAGTATTTACTGCCGTCCGTTGGTTCGTCTCACGTCACCGAGCCCTGAAGGCCAATTCGGTACTGGTTACATTCAACTCTATCGATTCCGCATAATCATTGAACTTACTTTGTTCTCCCCTGGCTCTGCTCCTGTCCAGAGTAAGGTCACTGTTTTAAATCTAATGGCAGCAAGTAAACCAATGCTGTAATATTGAAGAGTTTGCTAGTTTTGTATGTATGTACTGTATATCACATATATAATGGAAACAATCTTCATCTCAAATGTGTTAAAATGTATCACTGAGCAAACAATTCATTACATAATATCCTATTAAAATGGGCTTAAACTCGTCACTCTGACTCCGACATATATAACCATAAACAAACGGGTACTCTGACAAAGCACGTGTAACAGTTGGCCGGATGGTCAAGGCTCCAAGAATTGACCAGGTCCAAGAATGCATGTTTTTCTCATTTATTTACCTCTAAAATCCGTTAAAACAGTCCCATGCAGTCCCACTAATGGTCACTCTTGGTCACTTTGCCTAGCCTAATGGGAGGGGATGTGTTTGTCCTGTCTTTGTCTGTTTGTGACGTGGAAAAAACTAAAAAACAAGGATTGTCACTGACAGAAACTTTGTATAACTCTGTACTCTGTATCTCCTTGAATAAAGAAACAAAAACAGTCCCATGCATTTTTACAGTGCAGGTCTGAGGCATAAATAATACTTCAAATATAAATAAGACTAGCCAAAAATAAAGTAAAAAAAAAAAAAAGGAAATAAGAAATAACAACAAACCAATAACTTAAGAATTGGAACAGGCAATGTATTTTTTTCCCCCCAATGCCGTGGCAGCTCTCCCCTGGAGTTGTTTACTGTTTTCCTCTCTACACTTCCAGCCTCCGTTATGTACCAGGTGGACCCACCCACAATGATTAGTAATTGGCATCATCAAACAAGGCTAACCATGGCCCACGAGTTAGACTAACAGCAGCTGAACAAAACTCTAAATGCATTTACAGGTATCAAATCATTCACAAAACTGTTGCGATAACATTCGACAATGCAGATAGAACATAGCCTACACTGGCTGCTGAACAGACACACCTCCAAGCCAGCTTGATGACTGTCAATTAATGGAAGCAACTGTGCAGTGTGTGCTGGTAATGTCCAGTGTTACACTGTTATAGTTTGTTACACTCTTATAGTGTATAGGGCACGGGTTGCCCCGTGACCAGGGTTGCCAGATCTGCTTATTATAATTTCCCCGCAAGATTTTATTTGAAAATTGCAGATCTACAAGCTCACAACGCGTCGCGATGCGACGCGTTGTGAGCTTGTAGATCTGCCATTTTCAAAGAGCTGATGTATGTTAAAGTGCTCATGTGGCCCATAGTTGCTTCTTTGGGGCTGGTTTTCCTACACCTGGTTGCTTGTTTCTCTCACAGAATCTGGCAACACTGCCCCGTGACACTAGATTCAGACATATCGGTCAGATCTGCGGTGCGGCGTTGGTGTGAGGGCCCGAAGCTCTAGTTAATTACAACACACTCTAAAGTAAGCATGATGAAATATTCATTATCAAGGAAGAAGTCAAGTCCCGCCCCCCCCCGAAAAAAACACAATGCAAAGTAGTAAACTAAGGGATTCACACAGCTGTTCAAATGAATGCAAGAGACAAGAGCACAACAAAGGGACAAAACATATTCTGTGGACACAATACAAAGGCAACAAAAACAAAACTCAACTGAGACGTCAAACTAATTCATGAATACTTGGAACTAAGGCTGAATGAGTGCTAGAGAGAGGAGGAGAGAGTATGAGAGATTCTTACAACTGCTGGAATGGCTGTTGACAATATTCACAAGCCGGTCGGTCATTTTGCTCTTGCATCATACCCTGAGAGCATTTCCAATACCCTGACTAAATTTCGTAAGAGCAAAATGGCTGCTGTGTGAATATGGTTTGGTCTGTAGATCTTAATTAGATCAAGAACTAAGGTTTTGAGAGCCAAGAAGGTTTACGAGTGTAAAATGTTTAAATGACAAGAAGTTGAATAAAAACAAATAAATCCTACATGAAAGTTGAGGATTTACTGGTACAGTCTAGTCTATTCCGACTGTCCAACTGCATTTTCTCAAAAAGTGGGGGAAAGGCGAGTTTATTCATTTCAACCACATGGCGCTATCACGGAAATAAACAAGGACACTACTGCCTTATGAAACTGTCAACAGGACTTTGTAAAACACTGTATAAATCACTTCAAATTCATGCTGCGAGCTTAGATCCCGAGATTTATCACACAGATTTAAGCCACAGGAATGACATTCAGCAATTTTAATATTACATAAATCCACCTCATATAATGGTAGTTTATTAGTCTATTCTAAAAAAGAAGGTTTAAGAAGAAATAAATTCAAAACTGTGACCACCATCTCACCTCCTTCTCCCTTTGTCCACCTGTTCAGGATAACGGCACCAAGGTCGAGATCATAATGAGCCACAACCATGAAAGGGTGTCCAAGTGGGTCTGGAGTCAAGGTCAGTGGAACCCTCACTCTGACACTAGAATAGTGATGGTGTGTGACGCCCTTCTGATGTCTAATAGTAGTTGGCACGTGTACATTCGCAAAGTAATAGCCATAAAAAGAGGGCTCTCGCAATGTTAACCCATGAAGACCTGGAACGCATCTGTGTCACTTTAGATTTCTTTGGCTATTCAAAAATAGCAGATCTACAAGCTTGTAGCGCGGCACTCGGTGCCGCGCTACGAGCTTGTAGATCTGCTATTTTTGAAAAATTGTGAAAAAATATTTTTTATATTTTTTTCAAAGAACTGTTGGAACTGGATTTAGATTTGTTTTAAGAATCGCCTCAGGTCTTTAATGGGTTAAAAGATGGGGCATTCATCTTGTGTTTCAATTAATGAGAACATGTCACTTTTGGTCAGTACTAATATAATGGATAGCCGGCGTTCTGTTTTTAATGAGAGAGGCAGATTTAAGGGAGGGGAAACGGTGGTAAATGAGATGAGGGACATGCAGAGAGAGAGAGAGAGAGAGAGAGAGAGAGAGAGAGAGAGAGAGAGAGAGAGAGATCTAAGATAAGATAATACAAGATAAGACCTTTTTTGATCCTGTGGGGGAAATTCAGAAGAGAAGACAGAGAATCAACTTCATTCACATCACAGGTTTACAGGTGTAAAACAGTGGGTGAAATTAGTTTTTGTGCAAGCTCCATCGTTGTCTTCGCCACGCCGAAAGGCGTGGCAGAGAATATGTTTTTCACCCTGTCCGTCCATGTGTCCATCCGTCTGTCCGTCCGTGTGTCCGTCCGTCTGTCTGTCTGTGTGTTCGCCTGCGAACAGCTAAAACCCCCACACCGTTGGCTTGATCGCAGCGAAACTGTGCACACACACTCCCTGGATGCCAGAGCAGAACCTCTCCCCCAAATTTCTCATGGGCCTGTTATAGCTCCACCAGGAGGCCGACAGTACGCACATCGAGTGTACGCACATGGGTACACAGTATCTCTATAGTCAAAACGGGTCTTTCAGATTTTTCATATTCCATCCTGCATCCAGGAGCGCTCCGTTTTGGACAAAATGCCTCAAATCATGAACACAGCGTGCGATTTCCGTGACATTTTGCACGCACATTCTCACTTGGCAGAAGAAGAAATGCCACTTGAAAATGTTCAAATCAGCCTCATGGTGGCGCTATACAGTACAGGCCGATTTGTGTTTTTACCTATAACTGCACCGATCTGTGTGAAACGTTGTATGTGCACTCCCTAGAGGCCAAGGAAAAACCTTTGCCCTGCATTTTTCACATTTGCCTTTTATAGTGCCACCAGGAGGCTGACTTACTGTATGTAAAACACATTTTTGGATATTACTCCTTCAGATTGTATCCAAATTTCACGCAAATCGTTACACATGATCTCTATAGTCATGGGATCAAGACGGATCTGTTTGATTTTTGATTGGCTAAGATTGACGTCTAAGGTTTGCAGGAGTGGCCCGTTTTGAACAAGATGCCGCAAATCATGAACGCAGCGTCCGATTGTGGGGATTGCAACTACAAACCCGGCCCGCGGATCCTCGTTTTAACCTCGTTTAAAGACCTGGAACGCATCTGTGTCATTTTTTGATTTGAGCTAAAAAGCAGTATTTTACACTTTGGCAATTCAAAAATAGCAGATCTACGGAGCCCTCCAGTGGCCATTGAGGGGGATTTTTTTTTTAAAGATTTATGCGTGGGATCGCTTTAGTTATGCATGGGAACGCTTTAGTAATGCATGGCAACGCATTACCTTATTCATTCGAACGCATTACTTTATTCGAGGGAACAAGTTAGCTAATTCATTGCCTCAAATAAACTAAAGCGAGGCCTCGCTTTAGTAAAGTGAGGGAACGAATTAGTAATTTACTTAAGTACAGTACTTGAGTAAATGTACTCAGGCCATGTTTAGAGACATTTTGACTTGGATTATGCAACATAATAGCCTATGTGCATTCATCATATTCTTTATTATGGTGGAGAAATGTATGCTATTCAAGGATTATTATTATTATAATAATAATATTATCATTATTCGTTGTGCACTGGTCCAATACAATACAAACGAATGCGCTGGTGCGCATATCTACACACACCCACAGCCTGCCACTGCAACATTAGGCCTATATCTTCTAATTCTCCAGGAATGTCTGTGATTGTAATTTTCCTATTATCAGCAGATGTGAGAGTGTCAATTCCTTGTGTCAATTGTGTTTATATAAGATGATAGTCTATTCAAAGAAGACGATTTGTGCCGCGCAATGCCATTTGCTCCAAATGACGCACTTTACTTTTATTCATGGATTACACAGGAAATAATGAACTGATTACAATAATATAAAATTCTCTCAAATCAGTAACAGGTAGGTGATACATATGCCCATCAAATATGGTTTTCTTGAAAGGCAATCCAAGGTTATAGCTTGGAAACCAACATTCGGGGAATATCTGACGGCTTGGAGCGCCTTAGTGCGGCTGCAGAGTTCACCTTGGGATTTGTCATTCCAATTTTACTGTAGGCTAATCCACCAAAGTGTGACTGTTAATTCCTCGTGTCAATACATTGTGTTTTTATCACCGGTGCCAGTATTATTATTATTATTGTTAATATTATTATTATATACCTTAGCCTCTATTGCAATAATAGACCTTATTATTATTATTATTAGTGGAGTATTTCCATTTTTCTATACTTTTACTTATTCCACTACATCTCAGAGGAAAATATTGTACTTTTAATCTGCAACAAATATTTGAAAACGTTAGTTATGATGTAGATTTAGAATGATATTATTACATCCCCAACCGCCCTATTTAAACGTTGGCTATTTGAAAATAGCGGATCTACAAGCACACAATGCTCAATGTGACTCATTGTGACCTTGTAGATCTGATTCTATAGATTCTATACATTATGATAATGGTAACATGTCAGTGGTTCGACCTCCCGTTAGTCCCGAACCCCACATGAGTGTCCGTGCATTATTTCGGGGATTGATTGATTGATTGATTGATTGATGTAGGCCTACGTTATTTAGTAAGACATGAGAACATCAGTAGGCCTACATGGAAGTACAAATTCACAATACAAGGTCTACTAAACTGGGAGACTCATTGGGAGATATCAGAACCACCAGCAGCTTTTTCAGAGCGCATTTGTCACACGCAGAAAGCAGGTCAATAGACAGTGCTTGGGTGAGCTTTATTTCAACACACTCTAGGCACCCCCAATTAATATACAGTAGACTACATGTAGGCTACAGTATGGTGTGTATTGTATTTAATGTTAGCTTTGAAATCCACTAATGTATCTGTGCGTCATTACGCGCGCTGGAAACCTCCCGATGTTAATTGTTCTATTTAGCCTACATAAGGTAAGCTGTCTTTATATGCGCTAAGGTGACAGCAATGTATACCGGCCTAAAGCTGCCTCCCCCACCCCCAAATAATACACTCCAGTCCAGTAATGACAGCCCGAATTTATCTGATCTACAAGCTCACAACGCAGCGATCAGCAACATGTTGTGAGCTTGTAGATCTGCAACACTGATGCCATATGATTAATGATTCCTGTCGCATGTCTGGGTTAATAATTATGAGAATAAAAGTAGGCTATAGCCTATTTTAGTACTCAACATTATTCAGAATGATGTTAAGGGGAAAAATATTAATATCATTATTATTGTTATTAGGCCAGTATTATTATGCTATCATATTTTGCGCACTCACACACAATATAAGAGGCTATATGCTCACAGTGCATCAGCTACTGTATTGTTCTTTAGTCATTTGAGTTTAACTAATATTGTGGCTTTTCCAACAATCTAAAAATAAAGTCACAGTTCTTGATCAGGGGCAGGAAGTTGCACTTGATCCAAGAAGTTGCATCAATTACTCATATTTATTTCGACCTGAAATAAATATGAGCTCACAATGCATCACATCACAATGCATTGTTTATTTGCATTTTCAAATGGCGAAATGTGTTTTGTGATAATAATCAAAATCTACAAAGTAACTAAAGTGTTCAAATAATTGCAGTGGATTAAAAGTAGGCCTACTTGCCTCTGATATGTAATGGAGTAGAAATAAAAGTAGGCCTATAGAAAAATGGAAATACTCCAGTAATAATAATAATAAGGTCTATTACAATTATTAGTTTATTGCAATTTGCCTCTGAGATGTAGTGGAGTAGAAGTAAAAGTACTGAAAATTGGAAATACTCCAATAAAGTATAAAACTACCCCAAAATTGTACTTAAATAGTAGCCTACTTAAGTACAATTTTGGTCTTAAAATGTTGGGAAGACCGCATGGCTAATATGCATACGCGTAATTTCTGCAAATGAGCCATGTGGTCCATGGTCTTACCAAAGATTGTTAATATAGCAAGATACGCATTCTCCATTGGAGCCACTAGAGGCGAAGTGGTACACAAATCCTACAAATGGTCTCCTAAGTAGGCATGGTTGTCTTCTCCCCCGAACACCCCACCACCCTCCGCCTCCCCCTCCCCTCTCCCTGGCTGACAACGTCATATGAATGTGTATTTGTGTATTTTCTTCATTAAAGAAAATAAATGCTTTACATGTTTGAAAGCAAACTGTTGGCAAATATGCTTTTAAGAAACCTATGAGATTCCCACTACAAACACACATTATTCAGTCTTATGCTAGATGTGCTCCTGTTTCTGCTCAATGTTAACCATATATATATAGAGATATATAACTATAATTATAAATATATATATATATATATATATATAAAATATTATATATACCTTATGAATAAAGGGCCCTTATTTATAAGGTATATATTTTACCACTATAGACCATAGTATGTTTAGAAAATTAGCATGAATGTTATGATTCCCAAATCCTACCCCATCAACCAAGACAGTTGATAATGGAACATTATATTATTGAGCATTGGAACACACATTTTATTTAATTTTTAATATGTCCATAATGATTTTCACGTACTATATTCACATATATAATCTCAGTTAATCAGTTTTTAGAACATCTTATAGGGACAGAGCATAGAGTTAAAAAATATTGCGTATCTTGCTATATTAACAATCTTTGGTCTTACTCCGCAGGCTAATCACGTCTTTGCTAGCCATGGATCACATGACGGTTGTCCGTTATAACCGTCATGGATGAACTTCAACCTGGTGTTTAAACTTTTCCCTTACTGCTCCATTCATCATCTACATAAACGTTCATATTTCAAATATAAAGTGCTGTCCCCATGGCCATGGATGTTAGAATTATGTTCGGGTCCTCAAAAGTACCCATATCTTCCGTATTGTTCAATAAAGCCACCGATCGGATTAAAATATCCGATCTGTGGCCATTTTCTCATAGAGTTATAATGTATCAGAGTGCAATACACCTCCCAGCCGATAGGGTCACGTAGTTGAAAGTATATGGAGAAAATACGGGGGAAATGGCCACCAATCAGATTAAAATGCTTTTTATTTAACAATTCAGAATATTCGGGTAGTTCTTAGGGAACGTACATAATTGTAAAATCTGTAGCCATGGGGTAAGCACTTTATATTTGGAATATGAACGTTTATGTAGATGTAGGCCTACGGACGAAAAAGGGAGAAAGTTTAAATACCAGGTTGAAGTTCATCCATGACGGTCACGATATGACAGTTATGTTTCAGGGCTATAAACTCATACATGATCGGTTTTGCTGTTCTCAAATAGATTACCCACAATAAATAAAATACACCGCATCGCAATGTGAGGCATTGTGAGCTTGTAGATCAGATAAATTCGGGCTGTCATTACTGGACTGGAGTGTATTATTTGGGGGTGGGGGAGGCAGCTTTAGGCCGGTATACATTGCTGTCACCTTAGCGCATATAAAGACAGCTTACCTTATGTAGGCTAAATAGAACAATTAACATCGAGAGGTTTCAAGCGCGCGTAATGACGCACAGATACATTAGTGGATTTCAAAGCTAACATTAAATACAATACACACCATACTGTAGCCTACATGTAGTCTACTGAATCTTAATTGGGGGTGCCTAGAGTGTGTTGAAATAAAGCTCACCCAAGCACTGTCTATTGACCTGCTTTCTGCGTGTGACAAATGCGCTCTGAAAAAGCTGCTGGTGGTTCTGATATCTCCCAATGAGTCTCCCAGTTTAGTATACCTTGTATTGTGAATTTGTACTTCCATGTAGGCCTACTGATGTTCTCATGTCTTACTAAATAAAGTACATCAATCAATCAATCAATCAATCCCCGAAATAATGCACGGACACTCATGTGGGGTTCGGTGAGTCAGAAGCTATGGGTATAGGCTCACAGACTAACGGGGCTAACGGGAGGTCGAACCACTGCCATGTTACCGTTATCATAATGTATAGAATGTATACAAATCTTTTGAAAATAGCAGATCTACAAGGTCACAATGAGTCACATTGAGCATTGTGTTCTTGTAGATCGGCTATTTTCAAATAGCCAACATTTAAATAGGGCGGTTGGGGATGTAATAATATCATTCTAAATCTACATCATAACTAACGTTTTCAAATATTTGTTGCAGATTGAAAGTACAATATTTTCGTCTGAGATGTAGTGGAATAAGTAAAAGTATAGAAAAATGGAAATACTCCACTAATAATAATAATAATAATAATAAGGTCTATTATTGCAATAGAGGCTAAGGTATATAATAATAATATTAACAATAATAATAATAATACTGGCACCGGTGATAAAAACACAATGTATTGACACGAGGAATTAACAGTCACACTTTGGTGGATTAGCCTACAGTAAAATTGGAATGACAAATCCCAAGGTGAACTCTGCAGCCGCACTAAGGCGCTCCAAGCCGTCAGATATTCCCCGAATGTTGGTTTCCAAGCTATAACCTTGGATTGCCTTTCAAGAAAACCATATTTGATGGGCATATGTATCACCTACCTGTTACTGATTTGAGAGAATTTTATATTATTGTAATCAGTTCATTATTTCCTGTGTAATCCATGAATAAAAGTAAAGTGCGTCATTTGGAGCAAATGGCATTGCGCGGCACAAATCGTCTTCTTTGAATAGACTATCATCTTATATAAACACAATTGACACAAGGAATTGACACTCTCACATCTGCTGTTAATAGGAAAATTACAATCACAGACATTCCTGGAGAATTAGAAGATATAGGCCTAATGTTGCAGTGCCAGGCTGTGGGTGTGTGTAGATATGCGCACCAGCGCATTCGTTTGTATTGTATTGGACCAGTGCACAACGAATAATGATAATATTATTATTATAATAATAATAATCCTTGAATAGCATACATTTCTCCACCATAATAAAGAATATGATGAATGCACATAGGCTATTATGTTGCATAATCCAAGTCAAAATGTCTCTAAACATGGCCTGAGTACATTTACTCAAGTACTGTACTTAAGTAAATTACTAATTCGTTCCCTCACTTTACTAAAGCGAGGCCTCGCTTTAGTTTATTTGAGGCAATGAATTAGCTAACTTGTTCCCTCGAATAAAGTAATGCGTTCGAATGAATAAGGTAATGCGTTGCCATGCATTACTAAAGCGTTCCCATGCATAACTAAAGCGATCCCACGCATAAATCTTTAAAAAAAAAAATCCCCCTCAATGGCCACTGGAGGGCTCCGTACAGATCTACAAGCTCGATCTGCTATTTTTGAAAAATCTTGAAAAATCGTGCAAACCTTTGAATATACTGTATATATTTTTAAAGCGAACATTTGTAACTCAAATCTTTGCTTCTGGGGGTCCCTGGAACAACATATTTTGAGATGGGGGTCCGCGGCCAAATGCATATCATTTTGGGGGTCCTTGACATGAAAAGGTTTGAGCACCACTAATATAGAAACATACGTTTTTCAGAATACTGTTGGGATTTAGAAGACATTTGTAGAATCGGCTTCAGGTCTTAATGGCTTAAAAAGTCTTGATGTCCATAAGTGCTTGTCTGTCATAGAGAGAGAGAGAGAGAGAGAGAGAGAGAGAGAGAGAGAGAGAGAGAGAGAGAGAGAGAGAGAGAGAGAGACAGGTGTCAGGTACAGAGGTATATAAAGATAGTAGAATGGTAGAATTGGTGGCTGTGGGACTTTGAAGACCATGGAAGCTCCAGTATGGGGCAGCAGGGATGAGGGGTCAGGGGGAGCTATACCTCTCATTAGGCCTAGTCCATGAATTTAATGAGTGCCATAACCAAAGCTCACACTAACAGTGCAATGAACCCAGAAGGAAAATAGATTTCCATTCAGCCATGTTCCTGTGTCCTGTTGGTTCAAGTCTACTCTTCCACGTAGCACTCTTTTCTCCAGGGCTGGATTAACACCTCACAGTGCCCCTGGGCACCACCAACTGCCAGTGACCCCCCCCTCATGCGCCCGCGCGCGAAGCGCGCGGGCGCGCGCGTGCGCGAAAATTGTTTGTGTTTTTTTTTTTTTTCCCTCTAATCTAGCTAATTTTACACTGTGTTATTCGTATTAGATAACAACAAAATGGGAAAAATCTTCGTGACCAAAAAAAAAAAAAAAAAATTAAAACATTTTTTTTTTTTTTTTTTTTGCCCAGGGCCCCGGGGCACGTGCCCAAAGTGCCCATATGGTAGATCCGGCCCTGCTTTTCTCTTATAGACACGATGAGTATTGAAGCTGGACAACCTCTGGGTGGAAGTTAAGTTAAAACATCATAATTACGAAGAAAGTAAAGCTTGTCAGAAGTCATAAATTCACACCAAGAGGGGGGGGGGGGACACTAAAATAGTCCTTTGTCTTCCTGCCAAGAAGCCATCTTGTACTGTGCCATTGAAGTGAGGGAATTAGAATATGAATGGTGGAGAGACACCGAGAGAGAGAGAGAGAGAGAGAGAGAGAGAGAGAGAGAGAGAGAGAGAGAGAGAGAGAGAGAGAGAGAGAGAGATGAACACACAGATAGAGAGGCAGAGAGAGAGACAATTGCATGAGTGTGTGTGCACCTACACTACAGTATGTGGACCGACGGGCATGTGTGTGCGCGCGCCCAGCAACAGAAAACTTCAATCCAATTTGGTGCTAAGGTCACACAGGATATCTTTCCTTGACTGCAGTGCCAGCCAGGGCTTATTGCATTAAATCTCATGATCCCCACATCTCTGCCAGGCAATGAAATGACCCGCGTGGTATTTAGTAGTTTCCTGTCGCTGCTCAGGATGGTGCTAATGAGCATGATGTGATTAGGAGAAGCCCTGAGGAGAGCGCGGTCTCTCATGGAGGTGAGCGTTAGGTGTCTGGTGGCTGTGTCTGCGGGGCAGAGAGGAACAACATCAAATGGAAAGCGAAGTGTAGGTGTGATGGAGGGCAGCTTCTCTTTTGTCAGGGGGGGACCTCCGAGCTAAAGGTTTTTTTAACCACTTAAGGCCTGAGGTTCCGATTCTACAAGATGTCTTATGTTGCTATGTGTCAGTGGGTCTCAAACTTTTTCATGTCAAGGACTCCCAAAATGTATTATGTATTTGGCCGTGGACCCCCGTCTCAAAATATTTTGTTCCAGGGACCCCCCAGAGGAAAAGATTTTAAAAAAAAATCAAAAATAGCAGATATACAAGCTCATAGCGCGGCACTCGGTGCCGCGCTATGAGCTTGTATATCTGCTATTTTTGAATAGCCAAAGTGTAAAATAATGCTTTTTTAGCTCAAATAAAAAAATGACACAGATGCGTCCCAGGTCTTAATGGGTTAACCACTTAAGCCCTTTATGCTTTGTTTCACACAGTGACAATAGCTGATCTACAAACTCTTTTCAACATGCGCTGTTGAGCTTGTAGATCTGTTGTTTCAGTAAAGAAAATTAGACATTTCTTGGAATTATTTTGAAAATGTGTAAAAGGAGAAATGTTTAGAATTATTTGTAAATTTTTAAAGGTTATATTTACAGATATATTTTATATTGTGGGCATGGTATGCCAAAAATCGATGCCTATGGTTGAAAGTGGCTATCATGGCATCAGATGGATGGCTACGGCAGTGACGGTGAAAATGATGACTGCAGTGATGAAGATGATCATTATCATATTAGATAGATAGTAGCCATGGTGTTGGCAATAACAATGTTGATGATGGCATTAATGAGAGTGATGATAATGATGATGGCTATAATGACAGCGATTGTGCTGAGTATATAGGATAGCTGGGAGACAACCTTATTAGCTACTTTGCCAGAGATGATCAATAACCATGCAAACTGATCTGGGGGGAAGGGATGTGGCAATCTGGTGCTGAATTCCTATTGGTTCTAGATCCTTGTAGATTGACTATTTTCTGCAAATGTTCGTCTCTTTCTGGTGAATGGCACCTATCTACAAAAAGTGCTATTTCAGTAGATTTGGTTTCACTAGACATTCTATGAAGAAGAATATTGAGGATGCAGATCTACAGCATTACCCTAACCTACTTTAATCAAAACCAAAACACAGGTAGTTAAGAGTTACAAAAAACAAGCTTAACTTAATAAAGCTTAATTTGTAAGACATTTAATTGACATTTAATTGACAAAGGTAAATCATATCCATACTCTATATCAAAGCACACCCAACTCTCTTCAATTAAGAGATGGAAGGATAAAGGATATAGGTACAACTATCCATCCATCCTTCCTATAGTACCTGTTAGGTAGATGGACAGATACTTGATGTATGAGAGACAATACAGTGGCTGAAAGTGCCTATGCCTCCAATAAATAAGTAAATACATGTATTTTGCCAAACTATCCATGCATAATGCATGGCCATTATTATGGTTTGGTGTGAGCAAATGCTAATACTGTGCATACTGATGTGGATTGCAACAAATGATCCCTAATTAAAAATCCATTACTGGTGTCAGCAGCTCACACATTACAGGATCTAATACACAGGTGGCTGTGTGGGCACCCGTGGGTGTGCGCGCGTGTGCGTGCGTGTGTGCGTGCGTGTGTGTGTGTGTGTGTGTGTGTGTGTGTGTGTGTGTGTGTGTGTGTGTGTGTGTGTGTGTGTGTGTGTGTGTGTGTGTGTGTGTGTGTGTGGGGTGAAGTTAGGCAACGGTGTCAGATTAAGTGTAGTGTCTAACACCTTTGGGTAGATAGATGCACCTCTTTTCTCATCAGTTTCCACACGGTAATGAACTTTTCCAGCAGTTGG
>NC_139939.1:27624485-27709485 GCF_963454915.1 Gymnoscopelus microlampas
ATGCCCCTCTTCCACCCCCACCCTTTCCTGTCCAATCTAACACTCCCTGTGTATTTCACCCACACCAAAAGGAAACCTTGTAAGCCACCAGCGGGTGCAGCCTTCCCTCACCACAAAGACCCTTATACACTAGGGGTGTTTTTTTTTGTTGTTTCTTTCTTTTTACCAGGTTGCAAAACCTGGTCTACATCTACACTCGCTAGTCCTGACTTTTGCGTCACTTTTTCCTCATTGGCTGGTCCTTTAGCCAATGAGGGCTCAATGTCCTCTCAGAATATGGGATCTAAAGACGACCCACAATACTTTGTTCGGCCACTCTATGTAACTCTATGGTAAGTGGCGCTGTTGCTCAATGTCCTCTCAGAATGGGATCTAAAAACGTTTAGTGAGAGAAATAAGCAACCATATGGGATCTAAAAACATTGCCATGTTTAGTGAGAGAAACAGGCAACCTGGTATAATATGACTGTGTCATATCTTGTTTTATGCTTAATTAACTAACTGTAGTTTGATGACATCAACTATACAGAATAGCGATTTTTGTATTGTTTATTTGTCACATACCCAGTGTGTAAAGACCTTAAGTCTGTGGGACCAGTTCTCAGCCTCTGCACTGGTGAAGTTACACTGCAAAATCATCAGTGTTCATTTAACTCTTTAATTGTATAAATGGACCTGTGTGGATCCTTACGGGTCCATTTGGTTACATTTTGTACACTGTCAGAGTTACAAAGGGATACATAAACACTGCACATTTTGTGTAAACAAAAGCAGCGTGCTCCAACACCACCAGGCGGCCTGGATGCATCTGAATTCACCGATGGGCGTTAACTTGAACATTTGATATCCTCCTGTTTTGGGGATTGTGTTATGTGTGTCATGAACAAACATAACTTATTATAACTTATCTTCCCATTCCCATCTATTCCGCACTGTGTCTCCCCTTTTCTCTTGCCATGCAGACAGTGAGTTCGCCTGATGTTAGTGATGACTCATACTTCACACCTGATACCGCCACAGATAACAAGAAGCTCTGTGAAATAATTAAGATGATGCACATACTTAACAAAGCTTGACAGATGAGAATCTGTGCAGCTCAGTGGTAAGCGGGAGTGCTGTGTGATCTTCAAAAGATGAGAGATTAGCATTCGTTTGGTATGTTTGCTTTTTAATGGAGGGTGGGAGAGAGGGGGTATTTGTCCTCGTGGGATTAGGCATCTGTCTGATGTCTGATGAGGGAAACTGCCACAAAGATACACTGGGAAAGTTTTATCAAGGAGCTCTATTTCGTTGGAATTTATGCAACAGTCATCTGTAGATGTAAGGGATGGGACACAAATGTATATGTATACATTTTTTTTGTCATTTTATTTGCTGAATAATTAAGACTAGTACTTCCTGGTTGTAGCTCACTTGTGATTCAGGACAGATAGTGGCGGGCAGCCACCTTGGGGTCAACGGAGGAATGTTTATTATTAAAATGTCACGAGCAATCACCGAATAAATGACTGGCTGAGGGTAAACAGCCTGTGCAAAACCAAAATGAAGTAACAGCGCTCATATGTGAGGTCTACCGCGCGACCGGGGGACTGGAGGGAGATGATTGATGAGTTGAAAGTGGAGGGGGACGAGGGAACAACTGCTCACAAGGACCAACTCATTAAATATCTCATCCAAGAGGAATAAATTTAGTTGATTCTTCATTTGTTAGAGTCCTACACAAACTACTACACAATTAAATTAAGTGTTATAAACAATGAGGGATGATGACATACGGTGCATTTACAATCTGTTTTTCCTTCATCAAAAGCGGATTGGCAGCGGTCCGATGCTGACCAGAAGCGGCGTCTTCTGTACGGTGGAACAGCAAAGCCTGAGTTATGCTTGGTTTGCGCATCGTGCCTCACACTGAAAATAGCTGATCTGCAAGCTCGCAACGCGACGTGCCGCGATACGTTTCGAGCTTGTAGATCTGCTATCGTGGGTGTGAGACACAACAGCACAGCCAAGTATAAATCAGGTGTAATGGTGTGCGGGCAGAATAATCTCATCACAGAAGTTAAGAGTTCAGCATCAGTATTTGTAACCACATCAGATCAATCAATGAACTATAATGAATGGCACACCATTTTCGTAATATCGTCGCTGTCTGGCAGAAACCACCTAACTCCATTTTTCAGCTTTTTAATTATTTTTCATAAATCAGTGCTATTGAACACCCTTTACGTCTGTGTGTTGGATAACAAAATATTTAACCCATTAAGACCGGGGACGCATCTGCGTCTCATTTTAAGATTTCTTTGGGCTATTCAAAAATAGCACAACTACAAGCTCATAGCGCGGCACCGAGTGCCGCGCTACGAGCTTGTAGATATGCTATTTTTGAAAGATCCTGAAAAAATATTTTCCAGATTTTTTTCAAAAAATTGTTGAGATTTAGATTTTTTTTAAGAATCGCCTCAGGTCTTAATGGGTTAAACTGATGAAAAGTATTAAAAAACGCTTCTGACAAAACCAGCTAACTCCATTGGATCCTCAATCTGTCTTCTAAACCAGCTAACTCCACCAAAAGGGGGGGTGGAGTTAACTGGTTTTGCCAACTCGAGGCTCCACCCCCTTTTGACCTCCAACCTCATTGTGAGCTTGGAGGTCCATTCAGCTGTTCTTATCGATGATGGACAAAAACCTCCTAACTTTTGGAGTTAGCTGGTTTCTGCCCGACAGCAGAGATATTCATAATAAAGTTGTGCTATTTAAGGTGAAAAACCCCATAAAGCAACTCTCTATACACTGGCCTACATATTCATAAAGCTAGCAAACATGTTTCTTATTCCTCCATTCAGTGTGGGGTTTCAACCTATTGACTATTCAGTTTTAAAATTAACATTCTGTAAAACGTACTAACCATTTATTTATTTCCACGATAACACCACCGAGAGCAACTCTTACATATTGCATGTGACATGGTTACAATTTTGAGCTGACACTGATGTGAGATGGATAATGCACATTTTAAACTGATGCAACCTTCTGCACCGCCTTCCTCTCTGAAACTTATAGTTCGTGCACGGGCTTGTGAGAAAAAAGTTGACCTTGCTACTAGGCACAGAGGGGAATTTGATTCTCATTATCTCTTTTAAACAATCTCATAACTGACTGGCAGGACATTCAACTGGTAGATAACAAACTACGGGTTGCTTACCCTTGTAGAAGGTGATAGCAAAACACTGGTCTATCAATCTTTAACAACACACAGCAAAAGTGTGCCCGCTGTATTTGATGGGCTAAGTATTCAATACAAAAGAAAAGGTGGCAGCTGAACATTGATTGTGAATATGATTTGTAAATAATTTACTCGTGCTCGTATTGATTAAAGATGAAACCGTATGTTGAATTAATTTGTGGAGAAACCATGCTAATAAAATGCTAATTGTAAATGTCAACGCTACATGAAGGCTGACCTTGCGCTGAACAGCACTGCAACTATCTCTAATTATTAACTGACATATAACCTTAATAGTTCCAGTTGGTTTTATATAAACTGGTGCTTCGTTGTTGTGGTTAGAATTACACAAGACAAGCTACTATACAAGCTATATTGTACCTTATAATACCGCACAATTTGTTTTCATAGAAAATCCTGTTTATTATATCAACAAGCATATCATAATCCATGGCTGTGAAACTGGGCATGTGATATTCCTTGCAATGCCTGGATTGGCAGTAATGTCGCTACCGAATCTGTAATACAAATGGAACAATCCGCTTGTGGAGTGAAAGGAAGTTGAATAGATTCAAGGCTCAAGAATCACAGCTGACAAACTATGAGGCAGATGTTCCTCCAAACATGGGAACTATCCAAACAATTGGAAACAGCTGCAAACTAATAGCAGATATGTTAATGAATTCAGTGTCTCAAAACAGGGGGGAAAAAAGCACAATGTGAAACAATTTGCTGTGCTATGGGGAGGAATCCTGGAATCAACAATCAGTCAAGATGTGCCCCAGAGAGATGACTTGACAGATGCATTCATTCTAGGCAGAATGACAGGGGCTGCAACACATGGCTCATCTCCAGTAACGTTGCTGGGTTGACTACCCGGGGAATACTAATTAAAGGGAGGCGAGGCATTAAACATATCTGTTCAATACTTGAGGCCCTCCACCTCCCAACTGGAGCTATTCATCTTTATTTTTTATATATATTTTTTTTTACATCTGGATCATTATTATTCAGCATATTTTTTAATGAATTGCTTCCTTCTCACTCTTACCTTCCCTATCACCTCTCAATTTGTCTGCAGTCTAAAGACATTTGGATGCATCTGCCTTTTGCAGTCATTATCATGTTTTTTTAAAAGGCCTTGATGACTGATGTCCAGTAAAGAGCATTGTAAAGTAACTACTATTATTATTATAATTTTTAGGTCAATCTGGCTTGTAAGAGAAATAATTTCTTTGGAGTTTTGCACTTTATGCTTAATATGTGTTAGTTGAGTAATATTCAAGAAGCTCTTGGCAAGTGTATCTAGAGTTCTGAGTGGTTCACTTAGCCTCATTCCACAGGGTCCTCACAATAATATGTTCCGAGTGTTAATTCAACATAGGGGTCCGTGTGTTCCATTTGCACACTCTCACAGTTACAAATGGATTAGAAGGATTTTCATTCTTCGTTCAGCGAAAACAGCAGATCTACAAGGTCACACCGGTGAAGAGATTGGTGTGAAGGGAACACTGTTTGAATACCGTTCAGCCTTCGCAGCATTTAACAATAATCCCATCTGCACTGCAATGTTTTACAGATTCACATCATGGAGGCTATGCTGTTATTGTCCAGTGACCTGCTAGTAAGCCTACATGCTCACTTTCGTTTTACAGGCCGCTGAGCTCTCCTTCACACTAGCCCTCCAAGGAACAGCATGTTTGTTATTTCATGCATTTTTTTTTATGTAAAAGAATGTGTGAAAATACAGAAATACAGCATGAGACATGAATATTGCATTGTGGCTACATTGTTTCCTGATGAGCATTGAAGGTGAATCGAATAAGGTAGTTAAAGGTAATGAACTGTCTTTATACAGTAGATACAATCAGGCACCCAGATGTATTTTATTTGGTACTGTAGGGCAGTGGTTCTCAAACTTTTTCATGTCAAGGACCCCCACATTGACACTTATTAGCCCGCGGACCCCCATTTGAAAAGATATGCCAGGGACCCCCATAAGAGAAGATTGTTACGGCTCTAGCAGTGATTCTCAACCATTTTAATTTCAAGGACCCCCAGTTTGACATGCATTAGGCTACGGACCCCCATTTAATGGCATTTCTATCTCTGGGACCCCAATTCATATTGTAAAATCTACACTACAGTATGTTAATTTAACTCTGAGAGTGTACAAATGGAACCAAATGGACCCGTTAGGGTCCATTTGGTTCCATTTGTACACTCTCAGAGTTATAGACCCATAAGGGTCCATTCCTAACTATCCATCATTTAGATGGGGACCCCCTGGAACTCCCTCAAGGACCCCTGGGGGTCCCCGGACTCCACTTTGAGAACCAACACTGTAGGGCACTGTACATGACAACTGCAGCAGTGCAAACACATGTACAGTATACTACAGTAGTAATACTCTGAAATCACAATGAACTAGACATTCAGGAGATAAAAGCATGACTACTGTATGTGTTTGTAATATTACAATAACATTGTACAAGTAAAGATTTTGGATTGATCTCACTGTAAACACTGTGCTCTGGAAAACTAAAGAAAAGCCCAGACTCTTAACGTTTTACTAGGAAGATACACCATAAAATAACAGCACACAAGTCAGTTACAAACTTCAAACTATAGAAGTATCTAGTTCTGACATATCCCCTTCTGACACATCCAGGAGAATGTATAGTCAGGGCTGTTAGCAAAAAAGGGCTGACAAAAGCGCCAATTTTTTCTACATGCTCTCCATCACCATAAGTTTCATTTTGGACGGGGAGCCACGTCATCAAGATGGCAGAAGGTGGCCATCTTGGATTTCAAAGATGGCCACCATGTAATATCTATGAGTGCCAATATATCGGCTTCCAAGCCACTTTGAAGTTCAATCTTGGTGTCAAAATATTTATTTTTGGGGTCAAGGAATTTGATAAAGCTATTGAGAATATCAGCAAGTGACTATTTCTGCCAATATTTGAACATTTGGTTCATTCTGGCAATTAGTCAGGTCGCCTAGGTCCGGATGTGGACACAGCGAACAAAAGCACCAGATTCTTTCCACATGCTCCCCATAAACCATAACTTTAAATATTTGGTAGGAGCCACATCATCAAGATGGCGGAATGCGGCCATCTTGGATTTCAAAGATGGCCACCATGTAATAGCTTTATGTGCCAATATCTCGGCTTCCAAGCCATTTAGAAGGTTAATCTGGGTGTCAAGGAATGCATTTAAGCTATTGAGAATACCACTTTGTGGAGTTTGCATGTTCTCCCCGTGTCTCCTAGGGTAGGTACCCTCACAAAAACATGCAGTAATCCTGGTCACTATAACGCCTCCCCCATGACAGCCAGGGCGCCTGATGGAGGGGAAAGGAACTGGTTGGAATAACGTGTTCCTTCCACGCGCTACGTCCTACCAGGGAAACTCCCTCCTGAGCTCGGCTCTGGGCTCCATAGGCTGGCGGGGGGAGTGTAGCGCCCAGGATCATCACTTAGATAATTGGCACCGGGTAAAAAAAGGGTTACAAAATCGTGGGATAAAAAAAAAATTAAAACTATATATATATAAAAAATCACACCCAGTGTGAAGTGGGCGGTGTGTGGTCATCACAACATGACTCACTTAAAAAAAAGGATAAATGACTTTTTTTAAAGTCCATACTGCTATTCATAGGGCTGCACATGTGTCATGTGTTTCGCTAGCCAATCACAGTCCTGAATTTGCAAAGTCAGCCAATCACATTACAGTTAGTGGTGATGACACTAGCTGTAATGTGATTGGCTGATATGAAAAAAGTATCGATTTGCATTAACAATGGAAGGGTTAGGGGGTACACACATTTTTTGGTCGGTGTCCAAAACTCACTTATAGGGGGCGGCTACACCGCCCCAAAAAAAAGAGAATACCACTTGATTATTATTGACAATAAACCTGATTCTGATTTTTGTTTGTACCAAGATCAAATAAATATGTTCATTCTAGCAATGCATATTTACATCATTTTCATCTTTGTTAGTGGTAGGACACCTTTAAAACTGGATAACCTTGTATTTCTGCAGCATGCGGTACGTGCATAAATGAAGCATTATGGTAACCTCCCACCGGATCGTTGCTCCTCTCTCTCTGTAAGCATGCAGTAACAGCCTGATTTGGTTATATTAGCCTCCAGCGTGGATGGGAATGCTCTGTGAGATCATTATGGATCATCATCATACACGTTTCACAAATGCTGGTGTGTCTTAAGACTATCTGACCTACTGAAACTCTTGTCACACTGTTTACAGTGGAAAGGTTTTTCTCCGGTGTGGACACGCTGGTGTGTCTTCAGGTGACCTATCTGATTGAAACTCTTGTTACACTCTTTACAGTAATAAGGTTTTTCTCCAGTGTGAATACGCTGATGTGTCTTAAGACTATCTAAGACACTGAAACTCTTGTCACATAGTTTACAGTGGAAAGGTTTGTCTCCAGTGTGAATACGCTGGTGTGTCTTAAGACTACCTAACTCACTGAAACTCTTGTCACACTGTTTACAGTAGAAAGGTTTTTCTCCAGTGTGGATACGCTGGTGTGTCGTCAGATTACCTAATTCACTGAAACTCTTGTCACATAGTTTACAGTGGAAAGGTTTTTCTCCAGTGTGGATACGCTGGTGTATCTTAAGACGATCTAAGACACTGAAACTCTTGTCACACTGTTTACAGCGGAAAGGCTTTTCTCCCGTGTGGACACGCTGGTGTGTCTTAAGATTATATAAGACACTAAAACTCTTGTCACACTGTTTACAGTGGAAAGGTTTTTCTCCGGTGTGGACACGCTGGTGTGTCTTCAGGTGACTTATCTGATTGAAACTCTTGTTACACTGTTTACAGTGGAAAGGTTTTTCTCCGGTGTGGACACGCTGGTGCGTCTTCAGGTGACTTATCCAATTGAAACTCTTGTCACACTGTTTACAATGGAAAGGTTTCTCTCCAGTGTGGACATGCTGGTGTCTGTTCAGACTACCTGACTTACTGAAACTTCTGTGACAGTGTTTACAGATGTGAGTTTTCTTTCCTTTGTAAATCGTCTGATTTTTCTTTACATCTCCTGGTTGAGTTAAAACCTCGGCAAACCGTTGATGACTTTGAGATTTTGGTGGGTCTGTGTCTCCTTGTTTCCGGCTGGTTACAGAGCTGACTATTTGCTGACGGGCCTCTGAGCAGATATGTCCATTGGGACCACACTCCTCCCAGGAGTGGCGGTTCATGGTCAGCGCTGCTGCTGTACATGGACTGTGATGGGAACAGAGTTGTAGGTTCTGCTGAGGCTGGAAAATGTGCCCTCTCTATCTCCCTGTATTCTTTGTCTACAAAAGTTCTGTATACCTTTTTCTCACGACACGTGTGGACACACCATCTTCTGGTCTAGAAGTGTAAGTCTAAAGTAACTTCACCCTCATATATCCGAGCAGAGCTTTGGTCTGACCTCACTCACAACATAATCGGTTGCCATGCATGCCTAGCAACACCGATGTGTGCAGGATGCCGCCCCCTCCATAATTGGGCAAGAGTGATGTCATCAATATGACATCATCACCATGACGGTGATGAGTGTTTATCATTTACTAATTAGTCAAGTAAATGACAGTTTAAGTTAAGTTTGCGGTACAACACAATGTGGTTTAAAACGTCTCACGAAGCTCAGCAACGGGTGATTATGACACACCGCTCATATCAGATATATTGCCAGAATTAACCAAATGTGCAAATCATGGCAGAAATAGTCACTTGTTGATATTCCCATGGTGGCCATCGTTGAAATCCAAGATGGCCACCTTTTGCCATCTTGATGACATGGCTCCCCGTCCAAAATCAAACTTATGGTGATGAAGAGCATATAGAAAAAATGTGGCGCTTTTGTCAGCCGTGTCCACATTTTCCTAAAATCTTGTCCTAAGCAACCTGACTAGTAATCGTAGGCACGATCATGACAGTGGTGTAAAGTAACTATGTACATTTACTCAAGTACTGTACTTAAGTACACTTTTGAGGAATGCAAATATTATACTTTTACTCCACTACAATTATATGAAAACTTTAGTTACTAGTTACTTTTCAGATATAAATTATGGTATTATGAAACATACATTAATGACTTTAGCCTTATTTTATACCTAGGCTATTTAAAAATAGCCGATCTACAAGCTCACAACGCGTCACATCGCGTTGTGAGCTTGTAGATCTGCTATTTTCAAACATTTTCGTAATTTTACTTTTGGTACTTTAAGTACATTTTGATGCCAATACTTTTGCACTTTTACTCAAGTACATTTTTAATTCTGGACTTTTACTTGTAACAGGGTATTTCTATATTGCAGTATTGGTACTTTTACTTAAGTAAATAATTTGAGTACCTTTTCCCAACCGCTGCATCATGACCACTGGCTACATACTAATGTCCAGTGTATAGCCCTGTGCAGTCAGTGAGCCCCATGAGCGTCTCTCCACACACAGCACTATGGACTGCTTACCTCTCCATCTTCCGCCGGAGCGCATTGAGCATTAGGCTGTAAATAAGAGTCAGCCTCTCTCCAGTGGCACGAGGGCCTACTTATTCATTCTGGCCTGTTAATGCACTTATGCAGAACACAGGCTAGATAACCAGCCCAGCTCAGTACGGCGGGCCAGACCCTGGGGGATGGAATGACGCGCACCGCGGATAATGCTGAAGAACGAAGGAAATCATGGGAGAGAGCCTGATCATGGGCACACTGCCAGAATATATAGGGTGTAGCGCGCTTCCACAGAATTGTCTATGGTCGGCAAGTCAAGGTAGAACATGTTTTAGAGCTTGCCAGCTACAAACGTGTACAAAATATTGGATTCATGTCAAAAATTAAAAACAATCCAGTGACTTAATTTTCCAGCTGTATGGACCTTATTAATCCATTAAGACCTGGAACGCATCTGTGTCACTTTTTGGCTATTCAAAAATAGCAGATATACAAGCTCGTAGCGCGGCACCGAGTGCCGCGCTACGAGCTTGTAGATCTACTATTTTTGAAAAATCGTGAAAATGTGTGAAAATCTTTGAATATATATATATATTTTAAAGCGAACAAATCTTTGCTCCTGGGGGGTCCCTGGCACAAAATGTTTTGAGATAGGGGTCCGTGGCCAAATACATATCATTTTGGGGGCATGAAAACGTTGAGCACCAATGATATAGAAACATACGTTTTCCAGAAAACTATTGGGATTTAGAAGACGTCTGTAGAATCGGCTTCAGGTCTTAATGGGTTAAAGTGCCCTCACCTCTCACAGTGAGCATTGTGATATTTGAACGTCTAATTATCTATATACCTAATTTAAATTGGTATTATTTTTTTGTTACGCCTCACAATTGTTTTTATATAACCAATTGGACATGGACTGGCAGCACTATATATATACACAGTATAATGAGTGTTATGATCCTGGCGGTGATGACTTATTGATAATATCTTGCCACATCATATACAGCATATGCCACAGTTTGAGCTGCTGTGGATATATTCATCTCTGCGAGGGATATAGCATCGAAATGGATTTCACAAGCATATGGACAACTCCAAGGTTGCAAAAGCAAACCAAGGTATCCTTATCTTAACCCATTAAGACCCGGAACTGTGTCATTTTTAGATTTGAGCTCAAAAGCATTATTTTACACTTTTGGCTATTCAAAAATAGCAGATATACAAGCTCATAGCGCGGCACCGAGTGCCGCGCTATGAGCTTGTAGATCTGCTATTTTTGAAAAATTGTGAAAATGTGTGCAAATCTTTGAATATATACATTTTTAAAGCGAACATTTTTAACTCAAATCTTTGCTTCTGGGGGGTCCCTGGAACAAAATATTTTGATGGGGGTCCGCGGCCAAATTCATATTATTTTGGGGGTCCTTGACATGAAAAAGATTGAGCACCACTGATATAGAAACATACGTTTTTCAGAAAACTGTTGGGATTTAGGAGACATGTAGAATCGGCTTTAGGTATCAATGGGTTAAAGACATGGCTGACACTGTCAGACATGTCTTTGATATGCATTGACATAGCAATTTATGGCAGCTATGGGTGTATGGGTGCCATGAGGGAAACGCACGCACGCGCGCATGCACGCACGCACGCACACACACACACACACACACAGTGAAAATGCACTTTTAATATTTGCTTTGCTTGAAAAAATATGCCTTTGTAAGAAATCACCTTATATTTTCAGAAGCAACTTGTACAAGCTGGTGCAATGACTTTCAAATTCTCTTTCAGGTTGCTTTTCAGAGTTCCAACTGACAATATAGTGAATCTATTGGAATGGGCATGTAATTATGGGCAGCAGCAAATATACTGTAACTCATATTTTTATATCACATGACTAGTAAGGATCTTAATGGGGGTCTGTAGAGAAGCATTGTGTCTCTGTCGGGTGGCATATTATGTCCAAAATTGTTACTTTTTTTACGTTAATGTTAAAGGGATTGTAGGGAACATTAAGCCTAAATTTAAAAAATATGTATATATATATTTTTTGCATTTTCTCCCCTCTATCAGCCACTATATAATGATGCTGGGGTGTTTTCCTTCATTGAAACACAGTCCTCTGTCTGAAATCCGTATTTTCCCTTCTGTTTATGTTCATGTTGTTTATGTCCGGGTCGTAAATTAACGCACGCATGTGCGTGTCCGTGCGCGTCCGTGCCCGTATCAACTTTTTACTTTCGGTTTTAAAACGCTCTCAAACTTCTTTTTTGAGGCACATAATTTACTTTTAAAAAATCGTTTGGATAGAATTTAGTTGTTTAGCTTCATATATGTGGTCAATTTATCATGAAAGAGCCTATTTAAAAATATAAATTCAGAGAACCGTAGGGTCGGGCATTTCCGCGAATTGTATCCGCATAAGGCAACCTATTTTGGGCATGACTCATTTAAAAAGTCCCCCCTGCGTCACCCCCTGGTGGTCGGGGAAAAGAACTGCTGGAGGGGCGGTGTTTGACAACAGTTTTTTTCTTTGATTATGTCTGAACTCCCTACAATGCCTTTAAATAAGATATAATCTCTTGTAAAGAGGCCATAACCAGCCCCAGCATCTGTTGTGCTTGCCAAAGTACAGCTTTGTCTATCAACAGTGGCAAAATGTTCATAGCATGTGGGAACAGTTACAAATCCATTGCATGAAGATTATGACCATTTCTATGATGCTTAAACAGTCAGGGATATATTCATTTAAATGCTAATGTGGGTTCTAAGCACAGGTTACAACTGTTATAGGCCATAGTTCCAACATTCTGTAGCAGATTGTTAGTGGAATGAGAGGGCTAAGCATCTGAATCTCAAACATATGACCCGTCCAACTGATTTGGGGAATACTGCAAATCATTGGACAATCAGAGTTTGTAATAATAATAATAATATTCATCATCATCATAGTCTAATATACCGTAGGGCCTTTCTTAGAAAGAACTTTTAAGCTTATACGATTATACAGTGCAGTATGTAATCCAAGCAAATCATTAATAATGTATACACAGGAGAACAATTATTGCACTATCCATTCTTCATCTGTTTCGCAATTTACTGTAGAACATGCATTAACCCATTTAACATTCATTCTTGTGAAAAACTAAAAACAAAACAAAAATGTAATAATGTTAAATAGAGTCACAGAATAAATAGCGTCTTGGCTATTCCTAATATTTGAAATGATATACAATAACTAAATAGTAATCATTAACCCATTGAGACCTGGAACTGTCTCATTTTTAGATTTGAGCTAAAAAGCATTATTTTACACTTTGGCTATTCAAAAATAGCAGATCTACAAGCTCATAGCGCGGCACCGAGTGCCGCGCTACGAGCTTGTAGATCTGCTATTTTTGAAAAATCGTGAAAACGTGTGCAAATCTTTGAATATATATATTTTTAAAGCGAACAATTTTAACTTAAGTCTTTGCTTCTGGGGGTCCCTGGAACAAAATATTTTGATGGGGGTCCGCAGCCAAATACATATAATTGTGGGGGTCCTTGACATGAAAAAGATTGAGCACCACTGATATAGAAACAATGACATGTAGAATCGGCCTCAGGTCTTGATGGGTTAATAAACCACTATAACAATTCTTTCAACAATTAACGATCCTTACTATAAACTGCAATCAAATAAGAACAATAAGCATCAATAATATGGAATTAATGGATGGCTCATACAGTAGCAATGTGGTTACAAGGTCAACATTATAGGGTAATGTATGATCCATTTGTACAGTAATATAACAGTGTGTTGTTAACACTGACCACCTGCATACTAAAACGTACTTGACTTGAATTAAAGGTGATTGTTAAGAATCACCCATGAAATGAATTGCGCTTGACTCACTTGAGTAAATCAGGACTGTTAAACACGTTTCATTTCCTTTAACCCATTAAGGCCTGAGGCGATCCTAAAAATGTTCGAAATCCTAACAGATTTTTGAAAAACAAATCTACAAAATATTTTTTTCAAGATTTTTCAAAAATAGCAGATCTACAAGCTCATAGCGCGGCACTCGGTGCCGCGCTATGAGCTTGTATATCTGCTATTTTTGAATAGCCAAAGAGATCTAAAGTGACACAGATGCGTTCCAGGTATTAATGGGTTAAACCACTTTACTGTACCATAAAATTCAAAAAGCCATGCAATAAACTCCTTGTCCGCTTTAATACCGTGGTAGATAATGAAATAAATATCTTAAGAAGATTAAAAATCCCTGGTCTGGGAGATCAGTGCGCGGCCATCTTCATGTTGTGTCCTTCGCGCTCTATCTCTGTGTGTGTGTGTGTGCACGCAAGCTTGTGTGTGTGAGTGCCAAATACATTCAAACAGTTCCCAACATACTCCCCAATCAAGGACAGTGGAAATAATAAGGGCTGAGTAATGTGAGAAAATGCACATTATCAGCAGTTGGCCAGACGTGTGATTGTTTAGGTTAAATCATGAGTCACCGCGATATTTACGGCCAAGGCAAAAGTATGAGCAAACAGATTTAGAAAGCAAATTTCAATTATGCTGTTGCACATATCAGCAGAACGCTTGCTGTGGTGGGAGTGGGGGGCTGAACATTATCACACAGATAGTCGCTTGTCTTACACAGTAAAGTCCTCGGTGTTAATTCGAGTCCTCTGAGAGAGTGCGAAATGGTTCCATTTTGGTTCGGTTTGCACACTCTCAGAGTTAAATGAACACTCAGGGTTTGACAGGGTATAGCCGACAGTGGCATGTTGATGTGCAACATGGGCCTCTCACCCGTAGCATACCGATGATTTACACCTATTGTAAACCTAGTGCAGCCCTGTGATTAACCCTGTAAGACCGGGAACGCAGCATCTGTGCGTCATTTTTAGATTTCTTTGGGCAATTCAAAAATAACAGACCTACAAGCTCATAGCGCGGCACCGAGTCATGAACATTTGGGAATAATCTTTAAATATATATATTTTTTTAAGTGAACATTTTTAACTAAAATCTTTACTTCTAGGGATTATACAAATGTCTTCTAAATCCTAACATTTTTTTGAAGAGACTTTTGTTGCTATAATCAGTGGTTCTCAAACTTTTTCCCGTCAAGGACCCCCAAAATTATATGTATTTGGCCGCGAACCCCCATCTCAAAGTATGTTGTTCCAGGGACCCCCCAGAAGCAAAAATTTGAGTTAAAAATGTTCGCTTTAAAACATATATCTATTTAAAGATTTGCACACATTTTCACGATTTTTCAAAAATAGCAGATATACAAGCTTGTAGATCTGCTATTTTTGAAGAGCCAAAGTATAAAATAGCAATTAAAGTGGTTACACAGATGCGTTCCCGGTCTTAATGGGTTAACATGAGGTGAGGTAAGAAAACCCGGCTGTAATTTCTGGCCCCCCGAGTTGGATGGCATAGCAGTTTGCACACCTGTGATTTACTCTGCCGGGGGAAGTTAATATTTCCTTCTCAAGTCGGCAATCAAACACAGCGTTTTGGACTGCATCTGGGTCTGATGCAAATAAGACTCCTAACTTTCATAGGGGTTTGCACTGCTATGCGTCAGCTTCAAATAATCACAGAACTATACCTGCATGAATAGCGGCGTTTTGAATATAACTTTGTAATGTGAAATGTATGCAGGCGTTCGTTAAGCCACCTCGCACAGAGAGTCTGTGTTATTCACACAGAAAAAGAAAACAGACGTTTAAAAGGAACACACACTTCACTGTGATCTCTTTGCACACATACTCTGTAATTGCAGTCCGACAAGTGGCTGTGATGATGCGTGGCTGTGCTGGTGAGTCACATAAACCCAGTTTGATACAGTATGTAGGCTTTTTTTCCCCTGATGCGTTCAAAACTGATTACCAATAAAAGATTGCATCGGACGCAGCGTGCAACGACCGTTAGTCTGTGTGTTTTTTTTATCAACAGATAGACAAAGCTCACTGAAACAATCCTATATTGCAGGACATTGAAGGATAACGGAATGCTTGATGTTAAAGGTGGCTATTCTACAGCTACTGTACTTTATTCCAACCAAGACCAAACAAAATCTATATAATATCTTTTAACCCATTAAGACCTGGAACTGTGTCATTTTTAGATTTGAGCTAAAAAGCATTATTTTACACTTTGAGCTATTCAAAAATAGCAGATATACAAGCTCATAGCGCGGCACCGAGTGCCGCGCTATGAGCTTGTAGATCTGCTATTTTTGAAAAATCGTGAAAATGTGTGCAAATCTTTGAAATATATATATTTTTAAAGCGAACATTTTTAACTCAAATCTTTGTTTCTGGGGGTCCCTGGAAAAAAATATTTTGATGGGGGTCCGTGACCAAATACATATAATTTTGGGGGTCCTTGACATGAAAAAGATTGAACACCACTGACATAGAAACATACGTTTTTCAGAAAACTATTGAGATTTAGGAGACATGTAGAATCAGCTTCAGGTCTCAATGGGGTTAAAGTCTCTTTTAAAATTTTAGAATTTTGTATCTTTTATAGAATTGAAGTACTTTGCAAGGTGTTTTAATTGTGGTGTTTATTTATGTATTGCCTTGTTGAATGTATGCATTGACCTGAGCAAAACAATTTTCCCTTGTGGATAATAAAGACATGTAATCTAATAAAAGAAGGGGAAAAAAGAAAGGAAACGTGTTGAGGAACACCTGATAGTAGAATGCTTCAATTAAAACCACGTACTGTACAGTACAGTATATGAACACAGCAGATGTCAGTCATTTGCACATATACTCTAATAATACATGGCGTCTACTTACAGTAAGGCAGGTTGAGAAAGGGGCGGGGGCGCACGCACGCACGCACACACACACACACACACACACACACACACACACACACACACGCACACACATGCACGCACAGCAGTTCTCCTCCCTCCAGGAGTGCTTAATGTCTCTACATGGCATCGCCCACTTGCTAAATTCAAATCTGTTGACATAATTACTATATCAGAGCCTCTATGTAATTCCTGCCTGTCTAGCTGTGAGCTCGCCCTCCCTCGAGTCTCCAGACTCCTGTCAATAGAACCTTCCTGTCAGAGAAAGTGCTGCCTGCCTGCCTGGCCTGTCACAGAGACCAGAACAAAGGCCCAGCAGGGGAGAGAGCTATGGCCTCCCATATGAAATGATCCTCTGATCTTTAGAGGTTAGAGGGGTCATAACCACGGCCCCCGTCTCTGCAGGTAGCCGCTATTATTTCTCCACAAAGTGCTTCAAATGCTGTACCAAAATAACACCCGGATAGGAGAGGGGTTGTTTACAAGTGCAACTTTATTCGAGGCCCAGGAGCACTGACTTGATGTTAAACCAGTGTTCAAATCTGTATGGGATCAGCTATCTAAGGGATTTGATTAGAACGCGAAAATGCCCTGCTGATGTGTACAGGTATGGCTGAATGCACTACACCAATCAGAAACCAAAGCTGGCATCAACCTTTTCATCGTACTTTGCAATTACCAACAGAGAAAAGCGCTATAAGGTGAAAGGCAGAGTAATCTTATCTTCAGAGAAGAAACACACAAAGAAAGAGAAAAATCAATTGTGCTTTTGATTTCTAATACAATGTATCACACCATGACCTGACTATTTTTCTTCTGCTTCTATTGGCTAGCAGCAGCACTGGAATTTAGAAGTGTACTGCAATACATACTGTGCTCGGTCGCAGCCAGGGGTTATGAATTTTGGAAGTTAAAAATAGAGCTGAAATCAATAACTGTGAATGAACAAATATGTGCTCTACTGCTACCATGATGTAGTAGTATTCCACACTGACTTCTCTCTCACTAAACCGCCAAAGCCCTACATGTGCTTAATCGTACAACAAATAGCAAAATAAACCAATCTAACCGATTTACATTTCCGTCTAAAACCTTCCCAAAATAGGAACGCCAGGTTTAAAGTGGTTAAATGGAGGTCTATGAAGATGGCTTAGCTGCTAGACAGTATTATAGATTAAATCAACATGATGTGTAGTAATTGGGGTCTGATTTTCTATGCAACGGAAATATTCGCACATCCACTTGGTTCACATGCAGGTGCGTTGGACAGTGACAGCATTCCATGAACAGAAATCCCACCCACTGCTCTGGCTCAGCAGCATCAGTTTTTATTCAAATTGACTGGGTCTAATTTTCTAAAGTGGAATAAACCCCACCATATTTTTTCCAATCAAGAGGTCACATTTGTAACCTGCAGACAGTGGTGTAAAGTAACTAAGTACATTTACTCAAGTACTGTACTTAAGTACAATTTTGAGGTATTTTTACTTTACTGGAGTATTTTCCATTTTACTTTTACTTTTACTTCTACTCCACTACATACAGTATCAGAGGCAAATATTTTACTTTTACTCCACTACAATTCTTTGAAAACTTGAATTACTAGTTACTTTGCAGATATAAATGATTAATTATAAAACATACATTAACCACTTTAGCCCTATTTTATACCTAGGCTATTTGAAAATAGCCGATCTACAAGCTCACAACGCGTCGCATCGCGACGCGTTATGAGCTTGTAGATCTGCTATTATCAAACATTTTAGTACTTTTTTAGCCGCGAGCTGAAAGCGCTGCGGCTCTAAAGACAGCCTCAGACATCGTCACTCGCGACACGACATGTTTTCGACATGTTTTCGGGACACCTATTTGTCTATTGGCTGTCCTGGCTGTCCTTCACTACTTTACAGCCAATGGGGAGACACTACTTTAAAGCCCATGGACGGCCCATGGACGGCCAATGGACGGCCGTCATTCACAGCACCCGCCTCCCCTCGCAGCACCCCCCCCCCCCTCCGTCTCCATCTGTCCCTCTCCCAAGTCCCTCTCTCTCTCTCTCTCTCTCACACACACACACACACACACACACACACACACGCGCGCGCACGCTCTCTTTCTCTCTCTCTCTCTCTCTCTCTCTCTCTCTCTCTCTCTCTCTCTCACACAAACACACCAGCTCCAGCGAAAAGTTTGTGGTTGCTTTGTTGATGTGTTAGCAACATGCTATGCTAACCGTAATAGTGAGAGGACAGAGTGAGAGGCTGAGAGTCATAAAGTCATTAAGTCATAAAAAGTCGGCCAGCGGAGAATCTTCTAATCATCTGTGACTTACAACAGCCGCAGGGCTTCAGTGTTGATTTAACTCTGAGGAGCAGTGGAAGTACTCAAATGTTTTACTTGAGTAAAAGTATTAATACTGCAATGTAGAAGTACTCTGTTACAAGTAAAAGTCCGCAATTCAAAATTTACATGAGTAAAAGTACAAAAGTGTTGGTATCCAAATGTATTTAAAGTACCAAAAGTAAAAGTACACAAATGTTTGAAAATAGCAGATCTACAAGCTCACAACGTGTCGCGATGCGACACTTTGTGAGCTTGTAGATCAGCTATTTTCAAATAGCCTTGGTATAAAATAGGGCTAAAGTGGTTAATGTATGTTTTATAATGTAATAATTTATATCTGCAAAGTAACTAGTAACTCAAGTTTTCAAATAATTGTAGTGGAGCAAAAGTACAATATTTGCCTCTGAGATGTAGTGGAGTAGAAGTACAAGTACTGAAAACTGGAAATACCACAGTAAAGTGAAAAATACCTCAAAATTTTACTTAAATACAGTACTTGAGTACATGTAGTTACTTTACACCACTGATGACATGCCTGTCTAAGACAAGTCCCAGAGTATTCCTAAAACTGTATATATCTGTAGGCTATTTTTATTTAGTTATTATTGTCCATTTTATTTTCTTGCTTAATATTTTATTTTCTTCATTATATCAATTATATGTAGAACCATCTGTGGTACAAGTTCCAACAACATTTCGCTGCTTGTATCTTTATGAGTCAGTAACAAATAAAGCTTCTTGAATTCTGCACAATCCTAATGTTGTAATTCACTGCAGAAGGACTTGTTTTGTACCACAATAGGTAGCCTAGTCCTATACCGGTTACTTATTTTAATTTTAATGTTAAGACATTTATGCTTGAATGACAGTGATTAGGCCATAACATGTTACAGCACTATACAAAAACAAGACATGACAAAGTCATAATATAGCCGCAAAATGTCATATTGAGGTATGCCATTTTTTGGCAGAGTTCTTCTACATTGCAGTATTGATACTTTAACTTGAGTAGTATTTTTTTTTTTTTTTTTTTAATGTTTTTTCAAAAAGTTTTTTTTTTTCTTTTTTTTTTTTTAATTTCAATTTCTCAACGGCAGATTGGGGCAAAAAAAGCCTGCCGCTCGCGGCTAAATTATGACTTTAGTCATTTCTTGTTTTTTTGTACTTTGGTACTTTAAGTACATTTTGATGACAATACTTTTGTACTTTTACTCAAGTCAATTTTGAATTCCGGACTTTTACACGTAACAGAGTACTTCTACATTGCAGTATTGATACTTTTAGTAGGTAAAACATTTGAGTACTTTTTCCACCATTGCCTATACAGACACGTTGGACTCACCTGTCTGCGCAGGTCCCTGGTCTTCTTTGTCATCTTGTCAATAGCCGAGTTCAGAGGGTCACCTTTCTCTTTCCTGCCAGTCTGTGGAAGGAACCAGAACATCATGTTATTGTTACATGTTTGATATTCACACACACACACACACACGCACACGCACACACGCACACACACACACACACACACACACACACACACACACACAGTCACATTTCACATATACTGTATGTCAGCAGCACGTAATAGCCTCCGCCAACCATTTTGCAGTTTAACATCCCTGTCTATCATATTGCACGTAGATGCAGACTTTGAAGGCATTTTACGTGTTTTGACAGGTCACAGTGACCTTGACCTTTGACCACCACTTCCTCCTTGAGTCCAGGTGGACGTTTGTGTCAAATGACATGCATAGCCGCGCCCGGGCATACATTCCTAACTTACATCTTTCCCTTCATGCGTGGTCCTAGAGTAGGCTGGTGCGCAAAGGGCACTGGTCTATGTGGATTAATGTCAAATATATAAAGTTGAAACAACCTTTTCATACTCTGTATGTTAGCTGTCCAGTGGGGGAAAGTACAATTACTTAAGTACTGTACTCAAGTACAATTTTTTGGTATTTGTACTTTACTTGAGTATTTCCAATTTCCAATACTTTTACTTCTACTCCACTACCTCTCGCATCCAAATATTGTACTTCCACTCCACTACAATTATTTGAGAACTTTAGTTACTAGTTACTTTGTAGATATAAATTATTATATTGTAAAACATACATTAACCACTTATGCCTATTTTATACATGGGCTATTTGAAAATAGCCGATCTACAAGCTCACAACGCGTCGCGACGCGTTGTGAGCTTGTAGATCTGCTATTTTCAAACATTTCACTACTTTTACTTTTGGTACATTTTAATACCAATACTTTTGTATTTTTACTCAAGTAAATTTTGAATTCCAGACTTTTTCTTGTAACAGAGTGTAAAGGTTGACCAAGGCTCCAAAAATGAACAAGTTCAGAATTGGCAGATAGTTTTATTTCTCTCACACCTCCTGAAAACAGTCCAATATGCAGCAGGTAGATAGTGAAAAATAAATAAGACGTGGAAAAATAGACTTACAAAAATTATAGAATTACTTAAAGATGGAGTGCCATGATATTTTTCAACCCTAAAACCTGATCATAAGGTATTATTATTATGTACATAAATTGTTAAAAAAAATGTTTTTATGTGGACACGCCTCCAGTTCATTAAGTATGCCTGGTTCTCACCTTAGCACCTCCACCACCACCTTAGCACCACCCACCTGTCCTAGTCCCTCCTCCTCCTCATGCCCACACCTGTTGTGTTATGATAATGAGGGGGAGGGTATGTTTTTTGGGGGCTCTGTGATGTCACTAAAGGGCTGTTTCTCTATTGGCACGTTTGACCCTCAAGATTTCAGCCTCCAGGAAGAAACTCCAAATAATCAGAGAAGACATAAAACAACATAAAATCACCACCGGGGGGCTTAATGAAGTTCTATCAACCACAGATATAGAAACCTAGATACCTCATTGGCCTCTGCAGTTCGTTGGAGCGACGTGCTTGGTATGGTGGCCACCATATTTCCGGGGGGAACGGGCACTGGCCAATCACAGCGTGTTGACTACTGGCCAACCATAGCGCGTCTTTTCCAGGACTTGTCAGAATCTAGTTGTCCCGCCCCCACCTGCCTCTGATTGGCCTACTGAACGCCCCCTTCTGTGACGCACACAGAAGTTTCCAGCTTGCCCCCCAGAAGCGGAAGTGCGTCCGAGATGCACACGCTTCAGAGCCAGAGGAGGGGTCTACCTCTATATGTCTATGCTATCAACCTCATAGACACATGAAAAACAGAAAAAGTGCAAAAACATGGCACCAGCTCTTTAAAGCACAACTAAAGACAACAAACCATACAGTGACTGCACAACAAAGCTATCCCTTAACTACGGGCCCTGGCAGCTCTGTCTCACGGCTGTTAACGCTTTGCTTGCCAAGTTCAAATAACTGACTGTCACTTGCAGCCTCCGTTAAATAGGGAGTGGATCCTACCACAAGCATAGAAACAATTAACCTTAACATGAGCTTATCTACAAGCTTACAACTATCTGATGAATAAATAACCTACTGTACCACATACATAGATGTTGTACCTTAAACTAAACACCATTTTGGGTTTGCATTTACTTCAAACAGACATAGAAATACTTTGCTTATTAACATTGTCAAACACCCCTCCTCCTCTACAGTACATGGCACGTTCCACCCATTCTTAAACCCAATAGACGGATTTCCGCGCAACGTCATCACAGAGCAGAATGCGCAATCTGCGCATGCCTGGGGGAAAGGCGCGTTCGAAAATACAGCCCTGAGCGGCAGTGAGCGCACTGGCCAATACAAACTAATAGGCGAGTGTGCTCCGGTGCGTAATTTCCAAACGCACCCATAGGCTTCCCCCCGCAGCTGCGCGGTCATATTCCTCTCATGTTTACTAACAGGAAACCTGTCTATAGGCTCTATGCACAGCAGCCATATGGACCCGTAAGGGTCCATGTGGTTTCATTTGTACACTCTCAGAGTTATGGGGGTCCTTGAAAATAAGACAGCCACTGTGCCACACTAAATGGAACAGAGCCTTAATTAGTATTATTGGTAACACCTGTGAAGGAAGTAAGGAAGGGGCCCAATTCATTCCCAATATGGCTGCTGTGCATAGAGCTTATTGACTGGCCTGCTCTGTGTCGGCAGTTACCAGTCAGATTCAGAGGGTGCCAGTACTGCAGAGGAAAGACAGGTGACAAACAAACATTTCAGATCAGTTCCACTACACAGTGTTTAAATAAACAAAGTTTGAACCCCTGAAGTCTGTGTCATTTCTACATTGAATACAGGTAAAAATCATATGCTACAAATAGTCCCTTCCCTCTTAGTGTGTCTATGTATAGGGCACGGGCTGGCCCGTGACACAGAGTATTTCTACAATGCAGTATATTGATAGCTTTACTTAAGAAATGTGAGTACTTTTTCCACCACTGTAGCTGTCTAACAACATACTGTACCCTCAAAATATACCGGTAATTTAAATTACAATATTAAGCAGGATGCTATCCTGTATAACCATTATTATAAAAATGAATCTGACCCGAGCGAGTCAAACAGAAAGAACACTGTGACATGAGGCCTTTTAATTGTTAGGAAATAATTAATGGCATGCTGTGTTGACTGAGCGCTGCTATCTCTCCCACAGGTCCTCTCAGTCAGACAGGTCCACAGCTGCTGGCAGTCACAAGTGTCAACACCCCATACTTAAACAGCAATAACCCTTCTGCCTTTTCTTATTGCTAACTCTCTCTGTCTTGTCTTGTCTTGTCTTGTCTTGTCTCAGTCCCATGAAGGACAAAGACAGCATCATCTTTGAATGACCGTAGGAGTTAACGCATGGCCCCATCTTCATCAACAGAGGTGGAGGTGGAGCGTGTCGCCATGGCTTCACATTTTTTTGGAAGTCCACATTATCAAAAAGCCTCTACTGGGCCCTCTATAGGCTCTATGCACAGCAGCCATTTTGGAGAAAAATTGGGTCTCTTCTGACTTCCTTCACAGGTGTTACCAATGATACTAATGAAGGCTCTGTTCCATTCTGGTCAAACAGAGTCAGGGTGCTGATATTGTGCATGTTGGCTCACTAGAAACACTAGTGGGTCTCAAAGTGTGGTCCAGGGACCCTCATGGTTCCTTGAGGAGGTGTGACTCTGAGAGTGTACAAATGGAACCAAATGGACCCTCCCGGGTCCATTTGGTTCCATTTGTACACTCTCAGAGTTATGGGAGTCCTTGAAATTAAAAAGTTTGAGAACCACTAAATGGAACAGATCCTTCATTAGTATCACTAGAAGTTCGGCCGGCTGCGCCGGCCTCACATCTAGCGCCCACGCCCACGTAGCGTCCACGCCCACGTAGCGTCCACGCCCACGTAGCGTCCACGCCCACGTAGCGTCCACGCCCACGTAGCGTCCACGCCCACGTAGCGCCCACGCCCACGTAGAGACCACTTGGCAGCGCCGATCACTGGCGTAGCGTCATGAGGGCTAGTGGGGCCATGGCCCGGTCAGTGAAGATTTGCCAGGAAAATGAATTCTGCTCCGACAACAATAGACACAGCCGCCGGCCGCCAGTGACGTTACTGAAGTGATACATTGGCTGGCCCATTCACACCTTTTACAAAGCTAAAGCTGCCTACTCCTGCCTATCAATGGTCCAAGTGTGACCTGTAAAGTAGCCTATCGTAGTCTGTAGGAGACATAAGCATGTCCTAAGAGGAGTCCAAAAGAGAATGGATCCTGGGAGTCATGAATTAAATTACAGAGGTGAGTAAATAACTACATGTGCTCAAGTACTGCACTTTTCTGGATATCTATCTATCTATCTATCTATCTATCTATCTATCTATCTATCTATGTATCTATCTATCTATCTGTCTATCTCTCTATCTCTATCTCTATCTCTATCTATCTCTCTCTCTATATATATATATATACATATATAAATGGCGAAATGGCTGGGGGGAAATGGGCAATATATTGTTATTTAATATTGTTATTTTATTATGAGTATTAATAAGTTATGATGATTAATTATATCATATGATTATAATTTTTGATTAAGATATATGATCTTATAATAATCATGGGGCATGTGTAATCATTATCTAATAATCAAATAATAATACAATGAGTCATCATACATCTTTTCGGTGGCGGGTGTTATACGGAAATGTGTGACCCTGTACAATCTGGTCAAAATGGCGGCCGTTTGTGTGTTGTTGCGCGCGTACACACACACACACACACACACACACACACACAAGGAATGTGTGTGGAGATGGCGGCTGTTTTTGTGTGTTTGCACAACAGTGCATGTGGACACACGAATGGTGAGTTGGATGCGTCTTTTAATAATCAGAAGACGCACAGTACTGCACACACACACACACACACACACACACACAAACAAACTATACTATAAAACATTGGGCACATTGTCAAATAATATAAGAAAGAGGCAAACATGTTGAAAATAGCCGATCTGCAAGCTCACAACGCCTCTCAACGTGAGGGTTGTGAGCTTGTAGATCTGCTATTTTCACAATATTGACTTGTGGAACGGAGTCAAACAAAATGGGGGGGTCCCCAGTTCAAATATGATGTAGGGGGGGGGCGGGGGATAGCCACTGCCCTAATCGGACTGAAATTACAACATAATGCAGCCTAAACGTGCGTTGCACGGGGCGGTCCTGCCATTACGTTACATACCACAACATACATCATCGAATATTGTTGACGAAGTGATTGCACAGCCGCTGCAGGTATGACAACCACGTTAGCGTTAGCTACATGGCAACTATCACAGCGCCCTGTCCGTCGTCGCTGCGACTGACTGATGGCTACAGCCATAGATATATGTAAACACTACAGCAAGCTCTCTGCGATGCCATTGTCTGGAAACTGCTCGTAGCGTGACAGGACCAATGAGAGTGAGCGCTTTCGTTGTTGCTAAGATACGGTGCATGGCACACGGCGTCTCTACCCCATAGCTTGTAGATCTCTCACACATGATTGGCGTAGGCTGCGTTGCCAGGTCTGACTTTGTGTCTAAGCAATGGTCGGCTTATTTTTGCGCGCCTTTGGGCTCGTTCGCATAGTGCGCACGGCAGCGCTTGTTTAGTGTACGTCAGCGCGACGTGGCAACGTGAAAGGGAAGGTGCATGATGATTGGCTGGTGAAAAGAAACACCCGGACGTGAATTTTGACGTCCGGGTGATTTGCATAAGTATTTGCATAAGTATTGGAGCATAATGCGTTTGATATTAATTGTACATCCTGCAAGTACAGTGATGGGATGCGAAGCAGCTGGTTTTACAGGCAGAATATTGTGGAATTTTGGGGGAAAATGGGGAGTTAGTTGGGCCATGTGTCTGCTTGGCCATTGAGGTCATACACTCGTGTACACTCCATGAGTGTGGCCGTCAATTATGGTAGCAAGATTGGTAACACCTGTGAAGGAAGCAAGGAAGGGGCCCAATTTCTGTCCAATATGGCTGCTGTGCATAGAGCCTATTATCTCTAGCTTAAAGTCTCTTCTTCTTGAGGAGGTTGAGGGAAAGCCCACCCTACAGTGTGTCTCACCAGATTCTAATAAACCGTTGCTGTTGTCCCATCGGAAGCAGCACTGCATCACAGCTTTGCTTTGGCTAGAGCTCAGCTGTAAGCGGAAATCACTGCAGAGGGTGGTGGAAAACCTCTCAGCTTGTCACGGTCCTCACCACCGCCATCAATCGAGCCTATCCACCTCACAAGGCCTTCAGCATCATTAAGGATGCTTCCCACCCCGAACACTGGACTGATTTGCCCCCTTCGCTCAGTGAAAGAGAGGCACAGGAGACGTACCTGGAACGCTCTTGATTTAGCACTTGCCTCGAGAAAGCATTCAAAATGTACTTTAAAAAAGCGGTTAAGTTGCATGTGCGATATCAGCGTAACCATAACATTTTAATATACCACACGGACAGGAAGATATCGCTGCCATTTCAAAGGTGCCTTTGAATTTCCCTGGGTGCACTCTCTTTATTTTGGCAAGTGACTGATTAACCCATTAAGACCGGGAACGCGTCGTTGTGTCAGTTTAAGATTTCTTTGAGCTATTCACAAATAGCAGATCTACAAGCTCATAGAAAAATCGTGAAAAGTTGTGCAAATCTTTGAATACATATATTTTTAAGCAAACGTTTTTAACTCATATTGCAACTTGTGGGGGTCCCCCGAACAAAATATTTTGAGATGGGGGTCAAATACAAATCATTTTGGGGTGGTCCTTGACATGAAAAAGTTAGAGAACCACTGTTATTATAGCAACATTTTTTTTTTTTTTTTTAACTTTTAGGATTTAGAAGACATTCGTAAAATCCCCAGAAGCAAAGATTTGAGGTACAAATGTTCGCTTCAAAAATATATATTCAAAGATTTGCACACATTTTCATGATTTTTCAAAAAAATAGCAGATCTACAAGCTCATAGCGCGGCACTCGGTGCCGCGCTATGAGCTTGTAGATCTGCTATTTTTGAATAGCCAAAGAAATCCCAAATGACAGAGATGCGTTCCAGGTCTTAATGGGTTAAATAAAGTATGCCACCTCTCAATTTTGCAGCTCATTGTGATGAAAGTGATAACCTTTTAATAGAGGCTACAATTTCAAGATGGCATCATTAGCGAAGTGCGTTTGAGCCTTTGAACAGCTGATTAAAGTAATTAGGCTCCTAGTTCTTGCAATGTGGGTCCAGGTACAACGTGTCTAACGGTGCTGTGGTTGTACCTCCTCTTCAAAAGGGCCTGGTCAGGGGGAGCCAGCGCCTCAACATCATTATTTGATATGCAGCCCGAGACAACAAGTCCTCATGGGACCTAATCTTGAATCTGACTTGACAAGTTCATGTCTAAAAGAGATGTACTGCAGGAGGCTTCTGTTACCCGCAAACTTTTGCCAATAAAACAAAGGAAAAAATCCTTGAGTTTGCGAAATGATCAACACAGACTGCATGAGACAGAGGGATTCTGTCAAAGCAGTACCAGCATACACAATTAATTGCCTAGTTGCCAAGCAACCAGCAGTCTCCCAATTCTTGCCGGTGTAGGAGCGCCATTATCTTAGCGCGGAACAGCCAATACGTTCATCAGGCTTTACAGAGAGATAGCTGCCTGATGACATAGGCACCTATTGATCTGTGTCAATAAGCTGTAGCCATGACGGGGCAAACTGACCTTGCCTACTTAGCGACAAGGCTGATTCCGTGCTGAATCGAGCAGTTTGGACCCTCGGTTGTTTAAGTTGAACGAGACCACCTATACAATTAATACATAATAATAATAATAAGACTGCAAGGCTCTATAGAGCATTGGTTCTCAAAGTGGGGTCCGGGGACCCCCAGGGGTCCTTGGAGGGATACCAGGGGGTCCCCAGCAAAATGTGTTAATAATATAGCGTCACAATCATTTGAACCGCTTTAACCATATTTTATAGTTTGGCTATTCAAAAATAGCAGAGCTACAAGCTCGTAGCGCGGCACTCGGTGCCGCGCTACAAGCTTGTAGATCTGCTATTTTTGAAAAATCTTAAAGATTTGTGCAAACCTTTGAGTATATATATATATTTTTAAGCGAACATTTTTAACTCAAATCTTTGCTTCTGGGGGTCCCTGGAACAAAACATTTTGAGATGGGGGTCTGTGGTCAAATACATCATTTTAGGGGTCCTTGACATGAAAAAGTTTGAGAACCACTGCTATAGAGAGTGGTTAAAACAGAGTTGCCAGCCATGTGATATGTCAACACCAAGATACATAGACCTTTATTTATTGATCCCGAGGGAAATTTAGTTGTCAGCATTGCAGTATGGATGAAACGAATACACAGGTACTGTAAGGGTTGAGGGTTAAAATAGCAAAACTACATGGTCAAGCTCTCAATGCATCACATTGCCATGTGAGTATGGATATACCATATAGAAATGTCCATGGTCAAATCGACCGATACTGATAAGATACGATATTACGAAACAAGTTTTAGGGTTTACCTTCTTACACCTGTTACAGTAACTGTGATTCTGGGTGCCGATGCAGAATTTGAATAAACAGTGTATTCTTATTACCTGATTTATTAGACCTACTGATGCACAGTATTAGTTCAAACAATGTAAATGTAGTATTTTTACTTGACATTTTCCCAACTTGTTGACCCTTTTGAAAGCTTCTCCAACACTGATAATATAAAGTAAATATATCAAATAAAATATCGGCTAAAACCACTGGTTGCATTGTGATGCTATATTAACCGATATTGCTGGGGACCCCCTGGAAGGACCCCTGGGAACCACTAATGTTGCAGACTCAGTGACAGTTTCCATCTCCAGGCCATCCTGAACTCAAAACAGTGACATGGACTACATTATGTTCTTAACACCCCGACACCAACACACATAGTGACACACATGTGCATTCACAGTATTCAGTACTGCACTGTTGACTTTACTGCAACTACTGAAGCCACTTTTGACTTGTGCTACTTATACTATGCATTAAGTATAATATAGATATTACAGGAACAAAGCCTCTTTATACTTTTTAATACTGTATATATATATGTTGCTTTCATTATTACATATGGTCTTCTTATTGTATTGTATGTTGAAGAGGCTCTAAGAACAAGAACGTCACTGCCTGCAATGTTGCCCCAGCTGCACTATAAGTGCATGTGACAGTACAACCTTGAACCCAATCCGGGAGCCCAGCTCTGTCTCGAGAGATTACCTTTAATAAACTTGATTTAGTGTGTATAGCACTTTTCAAAACATATAAAGTGCTTTACACAATTAAAACACATATTAAAATGACAAACAGATCAAAGGTGATTTCAAGTTTTAAACTTGCTTATGAGATGAATTTGCTCCTACAAACAACTAAAAAGAGACTTTCCTGCCGACCTCAGGTTATAAACAGGCACATAAGTAATTAAAAGGTCCAAAATGTAGCCTGGGGCTAGATTGAAAAAAAGAGTAGTACTGTACACTGCAAGGATACACGCTGCATAGTTGCTGATTTGTGTGTTCTTGTACACTCCTCTGGCCCCTTTGGTAATAGAAAGGGATGGAATTCTTCTACATCTATTTGTGTCAAAATCAAGGAGTGACACACTCCCTCTGTTCCAAACGTGCCCCGAGGTAAAAAATCTCTGTCTCTCTCTCAATGCCTTTGTCACCATCAGGCTATAAACATTATTGTTTCCCATTAGTCCTGAAATTGCTTTCCATCAAACAGTAGCAGGATGGGAATGCCTCTCCTGATCGCTGTAAAGTCAGGTCCCCTGTTAACCCTTTAAGACCGGGAGCGACTCTGTGTGTCATTTTTAGATTTCTTTTTTGCTATTCAAAAACAGCAGATCTACAAGCTCATAGCACGGCACCGAGTGCCGCGCTATGAGCTTGTAGATCTGCAATTTTTTTAATTTATTTTTTTACAAATCGTGAAAATGTCTGCAAATCATTGAATATATATATATTTTTAAAGCAAACATTTGTAACTCAAATCTTTGCCTCTGGGGGGTCCCTGGAACAACATATTTTGAGAAATACATTTTGGGGTTCCTTGACATGGAAAAAGTTTGAGAACCACTGATTATAGCAACATAATTTTTTGGGGATTTAGACATTTGTAGAATCCCCCAAAAGCAAAGATTTGGGTAAAAAATGTTTGCTTTAAAACAATAATCAAAGATTTTCACACATTTTCGCGATAAAAAAAAACTAAAAAAAATAGCAGAGCTACAAGCTCATATCGCGGCACTCGGTGCCGCGATATGAGCTCGTATATCTGCTATTTTTGAAAAGCCCAAAGAAATCTTACAATGACAGAGATGCGTTCCCGGTCTTAAAGGGTTAAACAGAGGCAATGATCAGTCACGACCCATCACGGCACCATTTGAACAGCATCATAGAACTGATTTCCATGGGGTCCACTCTGGTTTACTAGAACAAGTGAGCTCTGGCACTGGCAGGGTGATGAACTCTGGGTTATGTAATTGTCTCGCAGCGCTACAGCAAACAGGCGGAGCAGCTCGCAACACAACACATTCTCATTCACACGTTGTCACATGTCAATACGTGGTCAAGGTATCGTTTGCGTCTGATGCTGATGCAAAGGACAGCCTTTCGCGTATGAGGACGGATCAGAACTGATTCCAACCATATCGGTGTGCAAACTCTATGTTGCTGAGACAGCAGAAGTGGGCTTTGCATAACTCAAGGGGCTCAAGTCCGCTTCTGACAGCTGTATATTTAACTTGTTTTCAATGCGTTTTCAACGTTTTTTAACAGAAACATCACCTTGTTCTCAATCACGTATGCATTCCGTTATCAGTCATGTGAATGTGACTCGGACTACCCTAAACGTAATCTCTCAAGAACAGATTCTGCTCTGCGTTTGAATCTGTCGGGGGGGTTCGTCATATCACGTACGCACTGGCCTACAAGTGGGCGTGCCTTCAGATCAGGAAGCAGGCCGCGCTTTACCCAATCAAATGTAGTGGGCGGGATTTACGTGTGTGTCGATCCTTCCCCGCTAGAAACAAACCGAAACTCATTTAACAACAGCGTCCTCGGAGCAGACCAAACCACGGAAAGATATTCACATTTTAACTTGCTCTTTCATCATAGAAACAAGTGGGCTTATAACCAAAACGATCCATGTTCTCTGGGAGAAGTGGTGTTAGTGTTCCGTGTAGAAATATTGTTAGTGGGAATGAAAACATAGTCGCACCACCGGAAGTGATGCGCTGAAGGCAGTCAAAAACCCCGGTTTCCTTGCGCACGTGTGCTACGCCGACTTCCTCCCAGAGCCAACTGAGATAGTCAAAAACAGCAGAGGGCGCTGTTTTTCCTTTTCATTTGGCGATGGGTTCCCAGATTGCCCTAAACGTTGAAAGGTGGTGGTGCTTAAGGGTAACCCAGTAAACAACGGCGTCTGCCGTTTTTTTGGCGCAGCGCCCTGGCCGCTTCAAGCAGACAATAGTTCAACTTTTTTTTGGAGAGGAGCGCTGCTCTTTTGATCCTGGCTGGCTATATCTGACAATCCGGTAATTTACGACCCGACGTTGAATTGTTATCACGACCATGAGAGGTCCATGTTTACCATTGTTTCAGCTAAGGCTTACACGCTAAGCTATTTGTGCTATCAACGCAGATGACAGGGCAATCGAGCACGGCAACGGTTGATCGGTTGGAACGTTGCAGGTGTCAATAAACGCTGCCTCTGAGCACTATGGACATGACAATCAAAAGAGCCCCTCGGCCCATAAAACAAATAAGACTCGGCCCCTTAGTATGCGCAGTGTTGTCCATCATGTCCCTCTTTGGTCCTTTGCTGTAACAGAGATGATGTATATTGTTTTAGCCTGTCCTACAACGTTTGGGACATTGCTGGGGGGGGGAAAAAAGAAGGATCTTAGGCTTAACACGCCTCAGCAGGGCTCTTTGCCGTAGGGAATTGTGGTCTGCATGCACCCATGTGGTCAAGGTCGCTCATGTGAAAGAGCTCTTCCATGAAAAGAGCCTCTGGGCTATAAAAACAGATATGATCCCCATTTCACGTAATGTATTGCTGTCATGCCCTTGGCCAAGACTCATACAGCATGAATTTCCCTTCATGTAAGACACTGGGCATTAGCGATGAGTCATTTGTCTCTGTGCTTTGCACCACACAGTCAATCAGCACGGCTGCTGCTAATAGCAATCAAGCTCCACGAGCATCTACTACAGAGCAACGCACTGGCCACCAGGGGGTGCCAGGGGACACTGAAGGCGTGTTATTTTATTTATTTTTCTTTTTTAACCCATTAAGACCTGAGGCCGATTAAAACATTTTGTTTTAAATCCTAACGCTTAAAAAAAAAAAAAAGAATATATATATATATATATATATATATATATATACTGTATTCAAAGATTTGCAAACCACCAGTCTGTAACTCTGAGAATGTACAAATGGAACCAAATGAATAAATCAACGCTGAGGATTTTGCCGTGTAGATTGGGGTTCCAGAGATAAATAAAACAATAATTAAAATAATGTATCAAATGGGTTCTGTAGGCTAATGCATATCAAACTGGGCGTTCTTGAAATCCAAACGGTTGAGCATCACTGAACTAGATGGATTTGCCAGGCAACAAAGTCCATATTCCAACCAGATAAACCCACCGACTATGCAACTATGCTAATAATCAGACAGGTGTGGTGTGTGTTTTAAATGTGTTTGTGCTGCACGTCATGCTCTGAGGAACCTTAACCCATTGATACCTGGAACGCATCTGTGTCACTTTAGATGTCTTTGGCTATTCAAAAATAGTAGATATACAAGCTCATAGCGCGGCACCGAGTGCCGCGCTATGAGCTTGTAGATCTGCTATTTTTGAAAAATCGTGAACAAATATTTTTTATATATTTTTTTCAAAAAACTGTTAGGATTTAGATTTTTTTAAAGAATCGCCTCAGGTCTTAATGGGTTAACTGGAGAACAACATCAACCATTTCTATCCTTCGCTGAGTAGCAGAAGGAGGAGAAGAAAGGAACATCGGATGGTACGTTTGCACACGCGTGCGCGCACCCACACACGCACACGCACGCACACGCACACACACACACACACACACACACACACACACACACACACACACACACACACACACACATAAGAGCCACACAACATTACCTACACATGCATATACACGTGGGAGCAGGAACCATGACAACATGACAACATTAGTCACAGTGCTGCCTAGAGAGGCGCATGCTAATGTGTCATTTAGGCACCGGAGGGAGACGCAGGATTAAAGAGGCTTTGCCACCAAAAATAAAAATGGGATTTAACTGGAGCATTCCTGCGCTCTCCTCAGACACAATGATATGATCTAAGTGTATGACTGACGCCCTTATGGAGCAGACAAAACAACAAAAGGATCACGCGCTCATTGGCAATACAACTATAAACCTCATGAACCCTAGGCCTCCGATGCGGGCGTGGAGATTTGACGATCTACAAGCAGATCGCAACAGGTTGCAACGCGACCCGTTGTGAGCTTGTAGATCGGCAATTTTACGCAAAGACATTTGGTGTTCAGGTAAAATAAAAAAATCACACCCTGTGTGAAGGTAGCGGCGCCTTTGATACATTTTGTCATCGATATGTGTTTATAATGTGTTTATAGCCACGTGTCACGTGAAGCTTGACCAATCACTTTGTTGACGGGTCTGACCAATCAGAGCGTTGACGGGTCTGACCAATCAGAGCGTTGACGGTGAACACGGACAAAGTCAGGTATAGAGCAGGATCCTAGCTAGCGCCGCTAAAAAAGGGAAAAAGAAGGAGGGTTTCGCAACAAAACCTGTTGTGAGCTTGTAGATCGGCTATTTTCAGCAAAGACATTTGGTGAAGAGTAAAAAAAAAAAGGTAGAGATCCCTGGGGGACACCAACTGGAGTAGAGGGTTTATGTGGCTATTGTCAATATGTACACCACCATGGCACAATGAAAAACAAAACCCCATTCCACAGTTATGTATTTCTTTTTACCCTGGAATCAATCATGTCAGCGGCCTTGATACCACAGAGTTCAACGCATCTATGGCAGGCGAAGGTGACACAACACAAGAGCCGTTATTCAGAGCATGAGCAAAAGATCTGAAGAGGTTCTGGGTTTATTCACAAGCCATCACATTTGTTCATAAAATCTTTTTAACCCATTAAGACCGGGGAAGCAGCCGTGTGGTTTTAAGATTTATTTGGGCTATTCAAAAATAGTAGATCTACAAGCTCATAGCGCGGCACCGAGTGCCGCGCTATGAGCTTGTAGATCTACTATTTTTGGAAAATAATCTTGAAAATGTGTGCAAATCTTTGAATAGATATATACGTTTTTAACTCAAATCTTGCTTCTGGGGGTTCCTGGAACGAAATATTTTGAGATGGGGGTCCGCGGCCAAATACATATCATTTTGGGAGGTCCTTGACATGAAAAAGCTTAAGAACCACTCATATTATAGCAACATAAGTGAAAAAAAAAGAAAATATTTTTTTTAGGATTTTCAGAAGACGTTTGTAGAATCCTCCGAAAGTAATAAGATTTGAGTTGCAAATGTTTCAAAGAAATCTAAAAATGACACAGATGCGTTCCCGGTCTAAATGGGTTAATGGCCGCACAGTATAGGAATTATTTGTGTCTTCTTTTATATAGTCAACTCTAGAGGGATACAATCAGCACAAATGTGTTCCCTTTATCCTATAATCGCTGCATTGCAAGAGCTTTCTCGGCAACATGCCCCGAAGAGATCATTGCTCAATTAAAAAACATGCGTATACGCATGAATCCCCAATTACACAATACTGGTCCGTGATGACGATGAATCATAGGTTAGTGGATGTGTCAGGAACATATTATATGCCGTCTGAATGGGTCACGGCTACAATATGATCTGGGATGCATTGTGAGAGAGAGAGAGAGAGAGAGAGAGAGAGAGAGAGAGAGAGAGAGAGAGAGAGAGAGAGAGAGAGAGAGAGAGAGAGAGACAGACACAGAGAGAGGAGGGGGGAGGCATGTGAGAGGAAAAGGTAAAGCATGATAGTGCATGTGTGTGTGCATCTCTGAGTATGTAGACGTGCACACAGTACAATGATCAGTGTTAATTCATCCATTTGAAAATCAGAGAGTGTACAAATGGAACCAAATGGACCGTTAAAGGTAGGGTAAGTGATATTTTTGGGTTAAAACAAAAAGTCTTTTGTTAAAAGGTTAAAGCACTATATTCTGATGGTAATCGTTGCTAGTCTCCCCGTCTCTCCAGCTCTTTGATAAACAGAAAATAAATTTTTCGGTAAGTGTCAAAATTCCAATTCCAGTTCCAATTTTGCCTGCTCATTTCTTAGTGCCATCACTTCCAATTTCACTTGTTTAATCTATATCCTGATTGAGTTCTCTATCCTGATTTTCATAAGTATAAAGTTAACCAAGAAGTGACTGGAGCAGCAAATCTTCGGATCACAATATATATATATATTTTTTTTAAAGTCGTCATAAGTCGTTCTTGGCAGCCAGGGCGTTATGACGATGTCTCGCCATAAGTCGTTCTTGGCAGTAAGGGAGTTAACCACTTAAACCCCAGCATCGGTATTGTGGGGAAAGCTTTCGCTCAAAATAGCCGATCGACAAGCTCACACCTCATTTTTGAGCTTGTCGAGCGGCTATTTTCAGCTAAAGCTCTCCCCCACAATAACAGAAAACAGAGAAGACACTAGCATTGAGCCCTGAGGGACTCACCCATGTGGGGTTTATGTGGTTATAAGGTTGTTCACTCTCAGAGTTAAATCAACACGCAAGACCTCACGGTGCAGAGAGACAGAGATGAGAAGAGGTCATGGAGGTGAGCTATAGTTTGTAGACCTTGTCTGTTTGTTTGTGTACATTCTGGACCTGGCTTCCTCCCGGAAAAAGTTAATCTGGGCACCTTTTATCCCATACTGTCCCTTTTCAGCTTGACAGCACAGTTAGGGCAACTCAATTTTCACCAAGTACAGCACCATTGATTGTTTAGTTGTTGACTGCTACATAATGGAATGTGCATGTTGAAGGTTTTTTCTTGTAAACATTAACTCTTTAAGACCGGGAATGCATCCGTAATTTTTAGATTTCGTTGGGCTATTCAAAAATAGCAGATATACAAGCTCATAGCGCGGCACCGAGTGCCGCGCTATGAGCCTGTAGATCTGCTATTTTTGAAAAATCATGAAAAGTTGTGCAAATATTTCTCTCTTTTTTTGGCACACATTTGTAACTCAAATCTTTGCTTCTGGGGATTCCTGGAACTCAATTTTTTGCAAATGTTCGCTTTAAAAAATATATAATCCAAGATTTTCTCACAAATGTTCACGATTTTTCAAAAATAGCAGATCTACAAGCTCATAGCGCGGCACTCGGTGCCGCGCTATGAGCTTGTATATCTGCTATTTTTGAATAGCCCAAATAAATCTAAAAATGACATACGGATGCGTTCCCGGTCTTAATGGGTTAAGTCCCATAGTATTCTGCAGACAATGTCCCCACCTGTCCTCATCCATTATTTTCTACCCCCTGGTGTCCACCCCATACATTCTCTGCAGGGGAGCAAGGGAGGAGAGGGGGGGGGTGGGGGCCTGGAAATAAGCATCTAGCATGGAGGGTAATGGAAGCAGTAATAGTGGAGTTATTCTAGCCCACTCAGGAGACTTGACGGCCGGCTGGATGGTGCATGCTGGTGGAACGGCGGTGCTGAGGGCCCGGTGCGGATTCGCTGCTCGCTCAGCCCCTCCTCAAATAAGTTGTGTAGTGCAGTGGTGCAGCACGGCGCAAATTGCTTCAGTGCATTTTCAACCTCAAACCCTGTTAATGGTGGGGAGTGAGACATACTGAACAACCATCTCTATCACGGTAACGTATGATACACAATGATGGTGGTGGTGTGTAAGCGACTGAAAGACGGCAGTTCAATGTTGGCACGTTATTATAGGGCCACACATTGCTAACTAAATATGTTAAGTTAGGTAGATTCAATGTATTTGTGTGTTTTCTCCATGACTGCATCATGGTGGTTCGTGGTTGGTGTCTTTAAGCTGGAGCATGCGCGCCTTTTACTCTCTGTGGTTGTAGAACTGAACAGAATAAACTGTACAGAATTAACCCATTGAAGCCGATTCTACAAATGTCTTCTAAATCCCAACAGTATTCTGAACAACGCATGTTTCTGTATCAGTGGTGCTCAAACGTTTTCATGTCAAGGACCCCCAAAATGATATGTACTGTATTTGGCCGCGGATCCCCCATCTCAAAATGTTGTGTTCCAGGGGACCCCCGGAGGCAAAGATTTGAGTTTAAAATGATTTTTCAAAAATAGCAGATCTACAAGCTCGCTATGAGCTTGTAGATCTGCTATTTTTCAATAGCCAAAGTGTAAAATAATGCTTTTTTTAGCTCAAATAAAAAAATGACACTGATGCGTTCGTTCCGGGTTTTAATGGGTTAACACAGCAATAGATGTTCTTGCGGTATATAAATTCAAGAGACACCGTGAACGCATTCATTCACTGCAGAAGAACCAAAGCCCATATTTTCTTCTCTCTTCCTCATATCTCTGCGCCTCCCCGTTGAAATGCTTATGTGCTCCTCCCCAGGGACAGACCCATCGCCTCTAATGCAATAACTAGTGGGAGAGAAAATGCCCAAATTGAGGATGAGGTGAAAGAGATGAGGAATAGGATGTGGAAACGCAACGGGAATTCGTGGGCAGTAAGATGGCAAATCAAAGGAAAGTGTAGATGAATCAGCCCGGCGTGAGGAAGGAGAGCTTTGTGTTTTTGTGCAGGGCTTTCACTTTCATTGTCTTCCCAAGATCAATGTGCTAAATGATATCAATTCCGGCTCCTTGTCAATTCAATTAAGCAGGAGTGAGCGGTACAATTACTGTCCAATGTGGTTACAATGACTACAGCAGGCTTAACCCTTTGAGACCTGAAGCCGATTCTACATGTCTCCTAAATCTCAACAGTTTTCTGAAAAACGTATGTTTCTATATCAGTGGTGCTCAATCTTTTTCATGTCAAGGACCCCCAAAATGATATGCATTTGGCCGCGGACCCCCATCAAAATATTTTGTTCCAGGGACCCCCCAGAAGCAAAGATTTGAGTTAAAAATGTTCGCTTTAAAAATATATATATTCAGAAGATTTGCACACATTTTCACGATTTTTCAAAAATAGCAGATCTACAAGCTCGTAGCGCGGCACTCGGTGCCGCGCTATGAGCTTGTATATCTGCTATTTTTGAATAGCCTAAAGTGTAAAATAATGCTTTTTTTGCTCAAATCTAAAAATGACACAGTTCCAGGTCTTAATGGGTTAAAGGAGGGGGGCCAGCTGCGCCATCTCTGATAACAAGAGGGTTAGCGAGAGAGAGAGACAAAGAGAGAGACACGGGGAGAGAAATAGAGCAAGACTATAGAGAAAGCTAGAGAGAGAGAGAGAGATACAGTAGATGTGTAAGAGAAATGAGAGCAAGAGAGAGACGAGACACAGAGAGAGAGAGAGAGAGAGAGAGAGAGAGAGAGAGAGAGAGAGAGAGAGAGAGAGAGAGAGAGAGAGAGAGTCTAGTCTAGTCGATGCAGCAGAGAAGAGGTGATGATAGTGTTAACACGTTGGTCCGGTTACCTCGGTGTAATTGGTAGCTAGATGCTCATTAAGATAAGTTGGGCTCCATCAGCTGTAGCACCGTGGATGAGGCTGTTTGACTTGTACTCATTAAGTGCATCTTAAAGAGCTGCAGTGGTGGCTATCAGCTGCTTTGATTACAGCATAGAGAAAAATACAGCTATTTGAGGATCCCTGATTGGAATTATTTCCTTAATGAAATGACAGATTAAAGTATAAGTGGTTCACACATACGTGTAACTCTGGGCCCGTGTTAACAACTAGTGGGTCATTAATAGATGTGTACAATTTCAACATAAAATGAATACATGTATTACACAATACACGGCCAGTTAGCAGTCTGAGTGCGTGCATGCGTGAGTGAGTGAGTGAGTGAGTGAGTGAGTGAGTGAGTGAGTGAGTGAGTGAGTGAGTGAGTGAGTGAGTGAGTGAGTGAGTGAGTGAGTGAGTGAGTGAGTGGGTGGGTGCATGTGTTAATATTTTAACCGATTAAGACCTGAAGCCGATTCTACAAATGTCTTCTAAATCCCCAAAGTATTCTGAAAAACGTATGTTTCTATGTCAGTGGGTCTCAAACTTGTTCATGTCAAGGACCCGCAAAAGTATATGAATTTGGTCGCGGACCGCCATCTCAAAATATTTAGAAGCAAAGAGTTTAGTTAAAAGTGTTTTAAAAGAATATACATTACACATTCAAAGATTGTCACACATTTTTACGATTTCTCAAAAATAGCAGATCTACAAGCTCATAGCGCGGCACTCGGTGCCGCGCTATGAGCTTGTATATCTGCTATTTTTGAATAGCCAAAGTGTAATATAATGCTTTTTTAGCTCAAATCAAAAATGACACAGACGCGTTCCAGGTCTTAATCGGTTAACAACCTGTTTAGTATGCAATGCATGTTTTAGTGAAAATCATTGTCACACTTTTGCCTTCTTGAAAAAGGAAAAAGAAAGTTTAAAATGACAATAATACGCCATTCAGTATGAGCTCCATATTGAAAAGAAAAGAAAACATCATTACCTATAAGTGGCTTTCTTCCAACTAGCTCAAATAAGCTGCATTGCCATGCGGTTGAACAAAACAACACAACACAACGGAGAAGGAACGGTCACACTGTTCCTCCGTGTCTTTGTGTATGACTCATACAGATGAGTTGGTTAGGCTACCTGCAGTCTTACAGATTGTCTCAGACAATAGACGGGGTTTCTACCGAAACATAACAGCCTATCTATTATAGCTCAGGATAACAACATGTCATGTTCAATATTTATTTATTTTTTTACTTGAGAAATATCAATATTGAGATTGAAAAATATCCTTTCACCTTCGCTCATGTCATTGAATCTTTTCAAAAGAGCAAAGACGACATATTTCACCAAAATTGATGGCCTCTCTGTCCCTGTTTCTTCTCTATCCCTCCATTGATTAAAGTGGGATTTCAGTAAATGAAGATATACTCTAAATTCTAAAACACAATACATAGGAATACCGTACGATGTTGAATCATGTCGTTCAGGACGTATAGAGAAAGAGAAACACGTGACAATATTGAGAAATTCATGTTTGCCCCATAAATATTGTAATGATGACCCTTTCAAGTCATATCACCCAGCTGTAATTATAGCAAGACACGACACACATATCACACATATCACTGGCGCGCGCACACACACACACGCACACGCACACGCACACGCACACGCGCGCGCGCACGCACACACACACACACACACACACACACACACACACACACCAGAGTGTGAGTATTATTTAACTGCTAATGAGGGAGAACATATGTGTAACCAGAGCACCTGTGCTGAGCCTCGAGAGATCCAATGTACTCTCCCCAGTCCCCATGCGTTGTGTGAGCAGCCATATGTGTGTGGACTCTATCTAAGTGTTTCTCTCCACTCACGTGGCTGCACATGGTATCTATAACGCTGCTGCTTCAGCCTGATAGTCTCCTGTCAGTCGCGTTTAACCCATTAAGGCCTGAGGTACCGATTCTACAAAATGTCTTCTAAATCCTAACAGTATTCTGAAAAAAAAAAAACGTATGTTTCTATATCAGTGGTACTCAAACTTTTTCATGTCAAGGACCCCCAAAATCATATGTATTTGGCCGCGGACCCCCATCTCAAAATGTTTAGTTCCAGGGACCCCCAGAAGCAAAAATTTGAATAAAAAGAAAATCGCTTTAAAACAATATATAGTCAAAGATTTGCACACATTTTCACGATTTAAAAAAAATAGCAGATCTACAAGCTCGTAGCGCGGCACTCGGTGCCGCGCTACAAGCTTGTATATCTGCTATTTTTGAATAGCCCAAAGTGTAAAATAATGCTTTTTTTCCCCGCTCAAATCCAAAAATGACGTTCAGATGCGTTCCAGGTCTTAGAGGGTTAATGCAGCCAGCCGGGTGTGGTGCTGCCCGCGAGGAGACGGCGGAACGCCTTCTGGCAACTATAGCTCTCTCTCTCTTCTGTTTTAATGGCTGCTGCCGTTTGCTTACTCCTCTCATTACACTGAATCCTGCTCAGACTGCGCGGCCTGTCATTGGCTGTTAGCGTCTATGGTCAAGCAGGCTGTGGATAAGAGGAAGCATCTGGTTCATCATCAAACGCTACATGAGACGGGAATGAGCAAATGAGGAATATATATATATAGAGAGAGAGACTCAATCTTGGGCAGGAACCCTGTATCTCCATAGATAATCTTGCACAAAAATGACCGCTCTCTACATAGGCTCAAAACACGTGACATCGTGACACATGTTTCTATATCAGTGGTGCTCAAACGTTTTCATGTCAAGGACCCCCAAAATGAATGTATTTGGCCGCGGACCCCCCATCTCAAAATATATTGTGTTCCAGGGGACCCAGAGAAGCAAAGATTTGAGTTTAACCCATTAAGACCTGAGGCGATTCTTTAAAATGTTTTCTAAATCCTAACAGTTTTGTGAAAAAAATCCCCCCAAAAAATGTCTAGATTTTTCAAAAATAGCAGATATACAGGCTCATAGCGCGGCACTCGGTGCCGCGCTATGAGCTTGTATATCTGCTATTTTTGAATAGCCAAAGAAAACTAAAGTGACACAGATGCGTTTCAGGTATTAATGGGTTAAAACGATTTTTCGCGGCGAATAGCCAAAGTGTAAAATAATGCTTTTTTAGCTCAAATCAAAAAATGACACTGAACATATACTCACTAAATCTTGGGCAGGAACCCTGTATCTCCATAGATAATCTTGCACGAAAATTACCGCTCGACATAAGCTCACAATATGACGCATTGAGAGCTTGAAGATTGGGGTTTAAAGTGGTTATGTCTGCCCATGGGTTTTATAATGTAACCAATTAAAATATTAACAAGAGCTCGTGGCTAAATAACAACGACACCGAATTCCATTTTTGGAACACAGGTTTCTTTTTCTCCGTTATCCTGAAAAAGGAATAGGTTTTCTCTACATATAACACGGTTTCAGCCCCACAGCGGCCCGTATATAGCCTATACTGCCATATATATATGGTACGGGGGATAAACATGAGATGAAGGATTAATACCCCGCGTGCATGGACGCATAATTGGTTAATGAATAGATGGATGAGGAAGTAAAGGAGAAGGGAAAAGTCACCAGGCAGGCACCTCTGCAAGCTGTAACACATCTCCCTGGGTCCTTATACACGGGTTTGTGTGGTGTGTGTGTGAACCTAATTCTGCAGAAATGCGCGCAAAAATCATATCGCACACGCCGAAGCCCGGATTTACGGTATACCGAGTCGCACGCCGGTGTCGCGCGCCGAAAACAGCAGATCTACAAGCTCACAATGTGTCGCGACGCGACACATCGTGAGCTTGTAGATCCGCTGTTTCCGATGCGCAACGCGGAGCGCATCAAGGCATATCAATCCCTTAAGCACTAGGTGATCCTCAAGCAGTCTGTACACTACTACAGTCACTGACCGAATATGAACCGCAGTCAGGCGCGGCACCGCATACAAACGTGTGTTTATTCACCAACGTTTGCTGCTGCTTCTTTACACTCCACCCGGCAGTACGTGGGGCGCATGCGTTGCCATAATAACACACAGCTAGGAGGAAGCAAAGAGAGATTTCAACATGGTTGCTGGCAGCAAACAAAAGAAAACATCCTCTCACCACCTCCGAAAAGGCCAGCCTTGAATGGATTTATTCTGGAATTGAACGGAGAGAGAGAAGCATAAAACAGCAAAGTGGAAGGAGATAAATCAGAAGAGACGCTTCTCCATTAACCTATTAAGACCTGGAACGCATCTGTGTCATTTTTTTGATTTGAGCTAAAAAGCATTATTTTACACTTTGACTATTCAAAAAAATAGTAGATCTACAAGCTCGTAGCGCGGCACCGAGTGCCGCGCTACGAGCTTGTAGATCTGCTATTTTTGAAAAATCGAGAAAATGTGAGCAAATCTTTGAATATATATATTTTTTAAGCGAACATTTGTAACTCACATCTTTGCTTCTGGGGGGTCCCTGGAACATAATATTTTGCGATGGGGGTCCGCGGCCAAATACATACAGTACATTTTGGGGTCCTTGACATGAACCAACATGAACCACTGACATAGCAACATAAGTTTAAAAAAAATGTTTCTTAGAAGAATTTAGAAGACATTTTGTAGAATCGGAACCTCAGGCCTTAATGGGTTAAACCACATGAACCCTAGGATCCTTATTTTGCAAGAAAGATAGACAATCTGCAAACTTGTTGATCGGCTATTTCCGGCGAGAGAGATTCTTTTTTGTCGAGGGAAAAAAGGAAGGTACACTTTGGTTCAACGACCAGTCTCCCTTGTGGGACACTGATCATTGAACAAAGTGTATAAAAGACACCCACCCCAAAGATCCATCTCAAGGGAGAGGAAGGGAAAAACAAAGAAAAAGAGAAGAGAGAGAGAAGGGATGAATGAGAGACCGTGATGGCAAGGCTATAATCTGAAAGCTAGACGACAAGCGTGAACTTTTCTATCCATCCTTGCCCCGTCACATTCAACTTTATTATGCACTTTATGTGAATGGAACAGCAGCTATCACCGAAAGGGACTGACGCATTACGCTGGAGTCTGGTCCCGCCTAAGGACCAACATGGAACATCACCTCTGGGTTAACCCATTGAGACCTGGAACTGTGTCATTTTTAGATTTGAGCTAAAAAGCATTATTTTACACTTTGGGCTATTCAAAAATAGCAGATATACAAGCTCATAGCGCGACACCGAGTGCCACGCTATGAGCTTGTAGATCTGCTATTTTTTTAAAATCGTGAAAATGTGTGCAAATCTTTGAATATATATATTTTCAAAGCCGAACATTTTTAACTCAAATCGATGCCTCTGGGGGTCCCTGGAACAAAATATTTTGATGGGGGTCCGCGGCCAAATACATATCATTTTGGGGGTCCTTGACATGAAAAAGATTGAGCACCACTGATATAGAAACATACGTTTTTCAGAAAACTGTTGGGATTTAGGAGACATGTAGAATCGGCTTCAGGTCTCAATGGGTTAAGAGCATCACAATAAGATGTACTGTATTCAACATGGACGCATTGCATGGATTATTTATTGTTTCATTCGTACAGGTTCTGAAGCATATAGGTTATATAGCACTTTAGAATGCACTGGTGTTGTCGTCTCAGATTGAACCAGGGGGGCTCGGAGCCCAGTTGTCTAGGAGTTCAGTACAGTCTGAAAGTACTCTTTAGCCCGGAGCTGAGTGCGACACGGAAAAGGGATTTCAAAGAAATGCCTCAAACCAAAAACAAAGACGTTGAAAATCAAACCTTGATGACCGTAATTTCCTGTGACTGCCTTACTGATTATGAGTTCCCTAAAACACACCACGCTCACATCAGCACAGAGACCTAATGGGACATGATGCAGAGATGCAGGGGTTTAAAAATAGAAAGTGGGAGGTATATATGGGGATGGGATGGAGGGGGTCGGTGGTATTACTATTAAGTGTGTTAGGCAGAAAGCCAAAGGATTGTGATATCTAGTTTAACCCATTAAGACCGGGAACGCATCTGTGTCATTTTTTTATTTGAGCTAAAAAGCATTATTTTTACACTTTGGCTATACAAAAATAGCAGATATACAAGCTCGTAGCGCGGCACCGAGTGCCGCGCTACGAGCTTGTATATCTGCTATTTTTGAGAAATCGTGAAAATGCGTGTAAATCTTTGAATATATATATTTTTAAATCAAACATTTGTAACTCAAATCTTTGCTTCTGGGGGTCCCTGGAACAAAATATTTTGAGATGGGGGTCCGCGGCCAAATACATAATCATTTTGGGGGTCCTTGACATGAAAAAGATTGAGAACCACTGATATAGAAACGTATACGTTTTTTCAAAAAACGTTAGGATTTAGAAGACATTTTGTAGAATCGGCACTTAATCGACCTTAATGGGTTAAGAGAAAAGGAAGAGAGGCAAACGAGGAGAGGAAAATGGCTGGTTATCAGGCAGAGAGAGAGAGAGAGAGAGAGAGAGAGAGAGAGAGAGAGAGAGAGAGAGAGAGAGAGAGACTGCGAGTCTAGTCGATGCAGCAGCAACAGCAGCAGTAGCGGTGGAAGCTAGAGAAATGCTGCTTACAGCCTGCCTGAACTGAATGGCAAGTAGCTTGAGAGAGCAGACTGAGGGGAAGGCAACAGGGAGGGAGGAGAGGAGAGAGGGAGAGAGGGAGGGAGGGAGAGGCTGAGAATAGGTTAGGGTGTGTGTGCGCTTGTGCGCGCATGTGTGTGTGTGTGTGTGTGTGTGTGTGTGTGTGTGTGTGTGTGTGTGTGTGTATGTGTGTGTGTGCGCGCGCGCATTTGTGTGTGTATGTGAATAAATGAGCGGTGTGACGTCTGTGAGAGGAGTGCGGTAGAGAGGGAAAAAAAACAAGGTAGTGAGGGAGGGAGGGAGGGAGGGATGGAGGGAGGGAGGGATGGAGGGATAGCAAGAGGAGAAAGTCGGAGTATCACTGATGCACTTTGTGTTACCAAGGAGCCGGAAAAAAAGTCAATTTATCACACAGACTCTCTCTCTCACTCACACACACACACACACACACACACACACGCGCACACACACGCACGCACACGCACACACACACACACACGCACACGCACACGCACACACACATGCGTGCACACACACTGCATGACTATTTGTGGGTACTTGTGAAGATAAGCATGGCAGTCAGCCGCACAAGCAAAACACGGTCCTTTTTTTCTTGAGCGGCTCTCATAGCATACGCTATGCTTTAGTATATAACTGTGTGTATAAGTTCAGTTTAGGCAGCAACACCTTCAGCACAAAGACACAAGGGAGCGGGATCAATCCGTTTAAGGAACTGCTCTGAATTCAAGGAGACGTCCCGTAATCCCATTTTATCATCACCTCTCTTTTCATTTATTCTGTAATTTCATTCACCTCCCCGATGGGGGGATAGATCAACCTGACGGATATGGACACATTGAGGGATTTCCGTGCGTATAGGCCCACGAGGCAGAGAGCAGATATCAGTCCTGACTGCGGGAGTCAGACAAATGGCTTTGACAGGAGGCACACAGCTGACCCCGTGCTCGAGGGACCATTCTTTAGCCACTGGCACAGGATATCATGCACAGATGTGTCGTCGCATTCCACCCATACAAAGTGCAGAGGTGGGGATTTACTGTACCAGACGGATGCATGAGCTTTGATGCCCTCCTCTATAGGGGTGCAACAGTTAATAAAACTACTTGATTTCATCTTTTATTTAAAAAAAAGATTATTATATCTAGCAAATTGGCACCGGGTGAAAAAAGGGTTACAAAAATCGAGGGATAAAAATTAAGAGTAAAAAAAAAAACTATTTATAATCTATTTAAATAATAATCATCGTTTTGGGGAGGGGGTTGAAATAAATAAAAAAAGTCCTTTCGAAATGTTTTAAAAATAGCAAAAATAGCTACAAGCTCACAACGCGTCACGATGCGACAATTTGTGAGCTTGTAGATTAGCTATTTAGGCTATTGCTTGTGACGTCGAAGAGAAACCACTTCTTGATTGTTCGATTAATCGAAAAAAATCATCAACAGAATAATCACGAAAATAATCGATAGTTTCAGCTCTACTCTCCTCACTCCCCTTATCCATTTTTGGGGCGGATTTGGCAGAAAATATTTATTGAAATTATTCTGCAGATTCTAAATCCTTATTCATCTGTGTGGCAGTTAGACCATGCCCTTGCAAGATTGTCTGATGTTCCATGACTTCATTAGCCTAATCAAGATTTCACTTTCCCTGTCCATGAACAGTGTTATGTTCTTTTCCATTGGCTGTAATAATGGGAGAGTTCAATTGCAGTGTAATTGGAATTCAAAGTGGGCCTCCGCATCTTAGCCCACACACATAGACACACAATGCAACCTGACTGTGGGTCTCAGAGCGCTCAAAGAGTGGTAATTATTAGCTGCAACCTTCGTAAATTAGACGCAGTTTGCACTGTGCTTCTGATTTAGTCAATCCGTCCCTCAGTGTTTTCTCCAATGTCTACCTTCGGTGTGAGCTACACAAACCAACTGGAACAGTGGCTGTTATCGTATACTGTACACATACCTGCGGTTCACCCTCAATGGAAGCAATCAGATACTGGGGAATACATACTGAGATAGGCAGGAGCGGGGTTCTTTCTCAAACAAGTATATTTAATTTCCAGCTTTTAAGGAATGGGGCATAATTAGCTTAGTAACCTGTAGGAATGCATGGCAGGATACTGTAATCAGTTCTGTTTGTTTATTTGATTTGATTGATTGTGAAACGTAGCCTACAAATAAAAACGATGCAACGTAGTGCAGTACAAGGGTCATCCTCTGCACAGGTCTTTTAACCCATTAAGACCTGGAACTGTGTAATTTTTAGATTTGAGCTAAAAAGCATTATTTTACACTTTGGGCTATTCAAAAATAGCAGATATACAAGCTCGTAGCGCGGCACCGAGTGCCGCGCTACGAGCTTGTAGATCTGCTATTTTTGAAAAATCGTGAGAATGTGTGCAAATCTTTGAATATATATATTTTTAAAGCGAACCGTTTTTAACTCAAATCTTTGCTTCTGGGGGTCCCTGGAACAACATATTTTGATGGGGGTCCGCGACCAAATACATATAATTTTGGGGGTCCTTGACATGAAAAAGATTGAGCACCACTGATATAGAAACATACGTTTTTAAGAAAACTGTTGAGATTTAGGAGACCTGTAGAATCGGCTTCAGGTCTCAATGGGTTAATAGCCCGAGGAACACAATGTAGTAGCAATCGTTATATTCTACACTAAACTGAATGTTTGAGGAGGTCCTTTATCCCCACAGCCATCAATGAGGCAGATGTTTAAATGTGGAACTACACTGTACATAGTGAACTCTGTCTTATACTGTCCGGTGGTCTGCTTCCTATGTTGTTTTTTGTTTGCTTCTTTTTTGCTTATCTGTCTTCATTTCATTTCAGTGTTGATTTTGACAGCAAATTTTGATTTAGTTTTAGTCATAGTCTTTTGAATAAAATTCCATTTAGTTTTAGTCATATTGTAGTCATCTGAAATGTTTTAGTTTTTGTCTACTTTTAGTCGACTAAATACCATAAGATTATAGTCGACTAAATCTGCAGTTGATTTAGTCGACAAATAATATTTTGGTGGTGCATTGATGGCTTCGTAAAAACCTGATTTTACATGCATGCTGAAAAATAGCCGATCTACAAGCTCACAACAAGCTTGTAGATCGGCTATTTTCAGAGCGCAACACCCGAGCGCAACCAATCATAAAGTGACTTGTCTTAGTTCTACTGGATCTCTTCTCCACTCGTCCCTCCCTAAAATTTGAGTCTAGTTTTTATTTGTTGACGAAATTGTCAGTATATTTAGTCTTAGTTTTAGTCATCATGGCTTAGTTTTCGTCAGTGAAAAAAGGTAGTCGATGAACATTTTTCCTCATAGTTTTAGTCAACAAAATCAACACTGCTTAATTTTGAACTGTATGTTCTACACTGGTGACAGTATGAATTTCCCCTTTGGCGATCAATAAATTATAATTAATCAATCAATCAATCAATTGATCAATCAATCAATCAATCGATCAATCGATCGATCGATCGATCGTTGTTACCAAGATCATTGAGAACAGATGGGCAGATTTTCATGAAACTTGGAGGGAATGATCAGTAGAATAACCCAAAGAGATCATTGACTTTTGGGTAGAAAGGTGATGCAATTGATCAGTAAGCTGCCCCGAAGAGGACCAGAAGGTCAAAGTTCAAGGCCAAAGTAAAGGTCAAGGTAAAATAAGTGATGTTGGTGCGGTATAATAAATCATAAAAATAATATAGTTTTACATACAAAGTAAACTTTGTTATACATATTCATTCATAAAAATGGATGATCCTCTGCTCTTAATTGCTAAGATCATAATAGCAAAGTCCTCCAAATAGACACATGAAATACATAATATTGTTTTCCATTTGTTTCAGAGATTGTCATGGAAATTCCACTGCATGCTTAACCCATTGAGACCTGAAGCCGATTCTACATGTCTCCTAAATCTCAACAGTTTTCTGAAAAACCTATGTTTCTAAATCAGTGGTGCTCAATCTTTTTCATGTCAAGGACCCCCAAAATGATATGTATTTGGCCGAGGACCCCCATCAAAATATTTTGTTCCAGGGACCACCAGAAACAAAGATTTGAGTAAAAAAAAATCGCTTTAGAAATATATATATTCAAAGATTTGCACACATTTTCACTATTTTTGAATAGCCAAAGTGTAAAAAAATGCTTTTTAGCTCAAATCTAAAAATGACAGTTCCAGGTCTTAATGGTTTAATGAACACTGGTGAGATGAATCAATAAAGATGACACACAATCACTCTTGGTGTCGTTTAATGATTGAAAGCAATGGAGAGCAGGTGTCAACACATGGGTGTCTGTATCTCTCAGTGAGCTGGTACCTAACAACAGGTTTACTGACCTCGAATATAATACTAAACAGTATAAACATTTCAGAGGTTTGTACTATTTATATACTTTGAATAACCTGTGAGTGCACAGTTTCGTTTCAATTAGCTCGGTGCCACCCACATGTTTGCTTAGTTCTTGCTTTATAGGCAATGTATTTAATAAATTGATATTCAAAAAAACATATATTCAAAGATTTGCACATTTTTTTTACGATTTCTCAAAAATAGCAGATCTACAAGCTCATAGCGCGGCACTCGGTGCCGCGCTATGAGCTTGTATATCTGCTATTTTTGAATAGCCAAAGTGTAAAATATTGTATTTAATAAATTGATAAAAACTGTTTAAGTAGCCTTTATAATAATAATAATAATAATCATTTTTTATTATTATTATTGCTACAATGTCTTGAGGAACCAAAACTAAATCATTTTAATCTCATTGAACAAAATTCAATAAAGAAACCTTGAACCTATAGTATATTCTCATCACACTATTCCCTCATAAAAATGAACGATCCCCTGTTCTCAATAGCTAACATCAGAACAGCAAAGTCATCCAAAAGGACATGCATAAAATACATCTGAAAGTATAACTTTCTGTGGCATATAATGCATGTGCGATTAAACATTTACACCTGACAGAGAGACTACACATGTCTCCACTCCAGCCATCCAAACACTTACCTCCCCATGCGTACCGTTTTACTATATTGCCTACAGCACTGGTTAATAACACAGCAAGTCAGCTCACATGCGAATTGATTCAACCACACATTTCAACTCTCCCTCCCACTGAGGCCTTTTTGCCTACACAACTGTAGGCAAGAATTTGGCTTCCACAAATGAGGTAGGCAGGCCACTGGGAATCAACGTGTGATCACATGGCCAATTAGCTAACAACGTGACTATATACACCAGAGTATAAATCAAGCCTAAGTGGTGGCTTATATTTCACTGATACACTCAGACATGTACACAAACAGAGAGCTTTAAATTATCCAAAATATATGAGCTGTGGACTCATTCAACACAGCCACAGGCAGGTCCAGGGGCAGATTTAGCTACGTTTCAACCACTTCAAATGAAACGGCCCTGCACCACCAGTAGGCCCCCGTGGGCAGACTTTTTTGTTGTAGCTTTTTTTTTTTTTTTTACTTTATTCAAACCGTGTTCTGTTCGAGCAAAGCCGATTCTGCCCATCAACTCATTATATCATGGTTTCCTTTGATGTTCTATTCAGGTTAAGCATCTGGGTGCCTGTTTCAAGAGATATCGCAGGACCCTATTCCCCCATTAATGACTAAATCATATAAAAACATAAAGAGAATATAAGAGTGGAGGGGAAAAAAAACTAAAACATTTGGGATTCAAATTTGATTGCACATATACACAGTATGTATTTCCAGATTCAACTTAATTTCAGCACCATGGACAGCTCAACATAGATCAATTCCCTAAACTATTAATACTGTGCATAAAACTACTAAACTATGGAGTTTGCATGTTCTCCCCGTGTCCCCAAGGGTAGGTACCCTCACAAAAACAAGCAGTAATCCTGGTCTCTATACTGCCTGATGGGGGGGAAAGGAACTGGTTGGAATAACGTGTTCCTTCCACGTGCTACGTCCTACCGGGGAAACTCCCCCCTGTCAGGTGATAAGAAGGCTTGTTAGCTCTCATGCATTGAAGGAGGCATGAGCTCGGCTCTGGTCTCTCCCTAGGCTGGCAGAGGGAGTGTAGCGCCCAGGATTACTTAGACAATTGGCACTGGGTGAAAAAAATGGGGTCGCAAAATCGTGGGAGAAAAAAGTCTGTGCCTTCTAGGCAACAACTAGTCTGCGGTCACTAGTGGTGGTTCTCAGCTATAGGAGAATACTGTAGCATACCTGAGGTGCCCCGTGACCTCCCAGCATGCTTTGAGGGATTATTAACAGTAACCTTGTACGTCAGCCTGGTCGACAAATATGCTGTTTGGCAAACAACATGCATGCCAGAGAGATTGTTTAATCAGTTTATCTCTGTAACTATGCTCGACATACAAATCAGAGGGTCATGTACAAACTGCTTAGTCATAGTCATCAGAACATAACAGCACTGCCATTGGCATATAACGGTAACCTTGTTGCTGTATTTTTCTTGTTATTCACGCACGGTGCGAGGTCAGTTTATTTAACCCCAAATAATTGCTTATAACGATTATTGTAATCATGTGTATTTGCTTTAGTTTTACATTTCTAGTTTGTAAATGACCTGCCTACCATTTTGCCATGCATGTCAAGTTACTTACTAGCTAGCAGTGTCCACTGTGCAGTGGTGGACAAAGTATATACTCAAGTAACTACTCAAAGCATTCAAAAGTGCAAATTACGAAGTACATCATAAATTGACAGAAATGTTCTAAAATAGTGGAAATAGCCAATCTATCTTGTATATCGGCTATTTTCACTATCTTTGAAATAGGGGTTCAGTCGTTAATTCATAATATATTTTTTTAGGTGTCCGGTATAGCTCAGTCGGTAGAGCTCTCGCCTTTGGACCACAAGATTATGGGTTCGATCCCAAGATTCCCTTCCTAGAAATGTAGTCAAGTACAATATTTCTATTTAAAATGTAGGGGAGTGAAAGTCATCAGCTTGCAAAAAAAATAAAATGCTAACAGTGCTGAAGTAAATACAACTACTGCCCAACAATGCCAGTGTGTCATGTTTGAACGAAGTAATCACATGGGGACGAATGTGCTATTCTTGCATGTCAGTAAGGAGCTCTCTGGAAGGGCGGGCCCGATTCAATTGAAACACAGCTATGGCCACCATTGGTCATACTACAAACCTTGTTGAATTTGAAGATCAGCTGATCTGTGCAGAATCTAAGCAGATCTGCCTTGAATACGGCCATAATCTTTGTGTGGTGGGGGAGTATGTCAGTACCTATTTAATCGGACAGCTCCGGGCATAGGAAACTGATGAAATGATGTTAAGATGTTCCTACACATACTATATGGTGGAAAAAGAAAAAAAACATAATAAAGGTTGTGCCCACTGAATGATGAATGGCTAAAATCCCACACCCATGTGGCCTTAGCTCCAGGGTTCAATTTGCTGGGGGAAGAGGGGAAAGTCGTCGTGCCTCTGCTTTTGATATCCCTCCTCTGGTAATTCATTTGTATGACTGGAGGGGATATGTTATATACCTGCTTATGGTCAGACACTGTTGTTTTGTGGGAAATGCAGACTGTCTGATAGGTTTGATATTATTGTTTCATAATATCACTTTTTAACAATTTAATAAAGGCTTTATAATAACCACTTTAGCCTGGAGTCACGCTTTTTTTTGGGGACTTTGAGCTTGTAGATCTGCAATTCTCGCAATATTTTTGCAAGTAAATAAGGGCTTACGTGGTTAAGAAAATGCCCCCCCAATTGTTTTTCTTTTCTTCAAATTGACCCCTGCTGAGCTCCATTCAATTTTGTGCCGTTTTGCACGTCTGCGAGCTGCGCTGAGCCCAGTGAAATCCCAGCCATATGTTTTAAAAGACCGCTTCCAGCAAGTCTGGTGGTTCAACACTGGAGGATCCCCGGCAAAGCAAATCGAGAACTCAGCCATCTTAGTCGACAAATATATACCGTTTGCCAAGCAACATGCAAGCCAGTGAGATTGTTTAATTTGCTCATCTCTGTAACTTTGCTCGACTCGGCAAACCAGACCAGAGGCTCTCACGTACAAAGTGCTTAGTCACAGCCATCAGACAGCACATTACAGCACTGCCATTGGCCCAAACTCAGACTCCTGTCTGAGTTTAGCAAGTACACAACACACAAGGTCACAGCGGGAATGCATGACACGCACAACACAATTATTATTTAGTTTAAAAAATCAGTGTGTGCTTGTGTGTGTGTGTGCGTGTGCGTGTGCGTGTGCGTGTGCGTGTGCGTGTGCGTGTGCGTGTGTGCGTGTGCGTGTGTGTGTGTGTGTGCGTCCGTCCTTAAATCGGCCCCTGGCAGGACTTTATACTTATGTGAAGGCAGTGGCTGGTAGCGCAGGGTGTGCGTGTTTTCGAAAGGATAATCGTGACTCAAGCCTCTCATCTGGGTGGGCTGTTTCGTGTAGGTAGTAATAATCATGGATTAGGACAGTTGGTAATATGAAAAAAAACACACAAAAGACAAAGACAAGAAACCTGGCAGTAGATCAAATAGAGTACATGCTAATGATAGCACAATAACAGTAGCACACACCTGCTGCCTATTGTGCGTGACTAACCCGTTAAGACCTGGACGGCACCTGTGTCATTTTTAGATTTCTTTGGCTATTCAAAAATAGCAGATATACAAGCTCATAGCGCGGCACCGAGTGCCGCGATATGAGCTTGTAGATCTGCTATTTTTGTTCCCCGGAACAAAATATTTTGAGATGGGGGGTCCGCGGGCCAAATACATATCATTTTGGGGGTCCTTGACGTGAAAATGTGAGAACCACTGACATGGAAACATACGTTTTTTCAGAAAACCGTTAACTCATTGAGTGCCCAAATTATTATTATCTATTTCTGGCCATTACAATTTCTATTTTTTTATTTTTTCAAAGTAAAAAAAAGTGCTTAGGAAGCGAGATACAGCCTTTTTAAGTTATAAGTTAAACAAGGAGTGGATGGAGCTGCAAATCTTCAGATGATGATATCTTGGGTTCAAAAAAACATTACATTTTTTATTTTTTTCCCCGTTTTTTTTAGTTTTTTTCTATTTTTTTCAAAAACACGTGAAACACGTTAATCAATGAGTTAAGAATTAGAAGACATATTTTGTAGAATGGGCCTCAGGTCTTAACGGGCTAACAGAGAGGCAGACATGGTGTCACAATGTACACTAAAATGAATAATAATACATCGCCCGGCTGATAGACAGCGCGCTCCGTCGCAGTAATGATTCAGGATGCAATGACATCAAAGACGTGCTGGAGCTAAGGCTGAACTGGTGGAACGATTATGTCTCCCACTCCCTTTTCATGTGGGCTTTGTCAGTGGAACCACACACTGCAGTGCAGGCGGCCGGCTATCAGGAGCCGCCGCCGCTGTTATTAGTTGTAAAGGAATGAGGAATAGCAAAGCCGCAGAGTATCTGGACATTCTGTAAGCACACAGCGGGAGGGGGGGAGGGGGGGGGGGGGATCAGAGGACGGGACAAGATGGGGAACTATATTCTTCAGAGAAGAACTATCCTCGCTTGAGCTGATATAATAATAATATTGTGTGTGTGTCTACACAAATGGTGTTTTGCATAGACGGTCGCAGATGTTAAGATTCTCACAGCGTCCACGGAACATGGCACTCTTTTGAATGTGTGTGTGTATGTACATGTACGTATGATAAATCCAGGTTGAACCCATTAAGACCTGAGGCCGCTTCTAAACATTTTCAAAACCCTAAAAAAAAAATCTGAAAAAAATATTTAAAAAATATTTTTCACAATTTTTCAAAAATAGCAGATATACAAGCTCATAGCACGGCACTCGGTGCCGCGCTATGAGCTTGTAGATCTGCTATTTTTGAATAGCCAAAGAAGTGACAGAGATTCGTTCCAGGTCTTAACACATTGCCTGCCAGAGTTTTTTCAGATTTTTAGCTGTTGCCTGCCAGGGTTTTGCCATGTTTTTGGTACCTGTTCGCGTAGCCACAGATTTTTTTCCTCCAGTATGATTGATCCCCAGATGGTTTCTAATCACAGATGAGATTCAGGTGTGGTTTCACAAATGTCAACGAGGTCATTTTGACCTCGTTGACATGTTTGGTTGATGTTTCAATATAGCTCAAAAGCAGTAGTTTTAAACCAAAAAACAAAGTGAATTGTTTGTCCGTTTGAATTTTAACATTGAAGTGAATGGAGCAGCAAATCTTCGAACATTTTTAGCTCCTAATCTGTTCATAATTCGACAAGGGTTGAAATTATAAAAAAATGCAAAAAAAAAAAAAAAATTTTTTTTTTGAAAATTTTTTTTTTTTTTTTCCCTTTTTTCCAAAGACGTATATATACGTCATTGGCAGGCAACAGCTGATTTCTAAATGACGTATATATACGTCTTAGGCAGGCAATGTGTTAATGGGTTAATGACAATGAATTACAGCTCAAACTTGCACTAGTGTTGTTGTTTTTTTCACTTGGCAATACTGCGTTAACCCATTAAGAGCTTGTAGATCTGCTATTTAATTTTAAAGAAATCGTGAAAATGTGTGCAAATCTTTGAATATAATGTAATTTTTTAACTAAAATCTTTGCTTCTAGGGGTCCCTGGAACAAAATATTTTGAGACGGGGCGGTCCACAGACAAATTTGGGTGGTCCTTGACATGAAACATGTTTGAAAACCACTGATAATATAGCAACATACGTTTTTTTCCCCTAAAAATATGTATGTTAAATACATATACATTCAAAGATTTGCAAAAAGTGTCACAACAAACAAAAAAGCAGATCTACAAGCTCTCTGTGCCTCGCTATGAGCTTGTAGATCTGCTAAATTTGAATAGCCCAAGTATAAGATAATGGTTAAAGTGGTTAAAATCGAAAATCACATTCCGCGGCTTTCCCGGTCTTAATGGGTTAAGCGGAATTGTTCAATTACTGACATCTTAACCCATTAAGACCGGGGACGCATCTGTGTCATTTTAGGATTTCTTTGGCTATTTTTGTAAAATCGTGAAAATGTGTGCAAATCTTTGAATATATATATATTTTCTAAAGCGTTAGGATTTAGAAAACATATTTTTAATCGGCCTCAGGTCTTAATGGGTTAATAATAATGAGATGCTTGTAAAAAAGAGAGGAAAAACATATCAGGCTGATAAGGCAAACCCTGGCCACCTGACCCCACTGTGCTCTGCCTGGCAAACAGCTGTTAGGACGGCCTGGGAGCAGCACAACGTGGCCTTGTGGACATCCCACCAGGAAGGTGAAGGGAGCCCCCCGGACCGGACGGCCTCGTTTCCAAGGCTCTAACAGGGTCATGTCTCCTCCTTGGGTTATCATCTTAATTATGCATGCCCCATCTGCTACAGAATGTTCACACGCAGGTATAGAAGATAGAGTATACTGGATAATGATGGATAATGCTGATAACCAAGGTTCAGTTGGTCAAATAACAGAGGGGGAGGGGCATTTCTTAACCACTATATACCTTACTTAGAACAGATAGCGATCATGTACAACAACTATTGAAAATAGCCGGTGACTACAAGTGTCACATTGCGACACGTTGTGAGCGCATAGATCTATTCACTATTTAACCACTTAAACCCCAGCATCGGTATTGTGGGGAAAGCTTTAGCTGATAAAAGCAGATCGACAAGCTCACAATGCAACGCAATGCGTCACATTGTGAGCTTGTCGATCTGCGAAAGCTTTCCCCACAATAACAGACAACAGGAAAGACACTGGTATTGAGCCCTGAGGGACTCCAGTTTACCCATGTGGGGTTTATATGGGTTTTTTCCCAAAATAGGGATCGCTATGTTAAACTGTGATATTATGAAAGTTAATTATGAAACAAATCAGACTACATTTCCCAAAGGTTCATTTAAATTCAGTCTGACCAGAAGCAGCGATAAAACATTATATCCCACCAGTGATAGAAATGGGGGATGGGTATCAAAACCAGAGGCATGGATTTCACCCCACACCCCCACAGCAAATCGAACCCTGCCGATAACCAAGCGCACATTCCGAGTAATCCTTTATCAATCATAGTAATCTGTGTGCTCTGTCACGCCGATACCAAATGGTATTACGGGGCCAGAAACAAGAGCTGTCACTGTAAAGATATAGAGGGTGTATCGGTGACAGACATCATAATAGACTGATTGGCCTCAGAGATACCCAGGATACCTGATGACTTAACCCATTGGAACCGGGAACGCATCTGTGTCATTTTTTGATTTCTTTGGCTGTTCAAAAATAGCAGATATACAAGCTCATAGCGCGGCACTCGACGAGCTTGTGGATCTGCTATTTTTTGAAAAATCTTGAAAATGTGTGCAAATCTTTGAATATGTATATATTTTTTAAATCAAACATTTGTAAAATATTTTGTTCCAGGGACCCCCAGAATAGCAAATATTTGAGTCTAAATGTTTGCGTTAAAAATATATATATTCAAAGATTTGCACACGATGTTTCAAAAATAGCAGATCTACAGTATGAGCTTGTAGATCTGCTATTTTTGAAAAATCTTGAAAATGTGTGCAAATATTTGAATATATATACATTTTAAATCAAACATTTGTAAAATATGTTGTTCCAGGGACCCCCAGAAGCAAAGATTTGAGTCTAAATGTTCGCTTTAAAAATATATATATTCTAAGATTTGCACAGATTTTCACGATAAAAAAAAATAGCAGATCTACAAGCTCATAGCGCGGCACTCTGTGCCGCGCTATGAGCTTGTATATCTGCTATTTTTATATAGCAAAATGACAGATATGCGCTCCCGGATCGAATGGGTTAGAAATGAAAGTAAAAGCGTATTTTTTCCCCCATTGTTTCGTGTCAAACCAGAAAGACAGAGACAGACAGAGCAAGGAGGGGTGGTTGGTTGCAGACGAGGGAGGGGGAGGGGGGGGCAGAGGGGTCCGTTTAGCATCGAGGCAGTGGATTTCTCCTCTTGTCAGAGGACTTAGCTGGCTGCTGCCTCGCTGCCAATTCGGACAGCCAGAGACAGCGCTCTGGCTGTTTATTCAGCTCTCAAACTAGTGGCCTTGGAATAGTGAAACAATAGCATTTTTTCGTTCCTCTTATTTCCAGCTCATCAATAAAGCAATTTGCATGATATATGTGCCCCAGCAAGTGGTGCATAATTAATGATTGTACTACATCTGTATGGTGTACAACAGGACTATACTGGGCAACTTGGGATGGTGGCGAGAGCCCAGGAAATTAGGTAGAGGTAAAGAGGGAGCAGACGACGCTGCGTGTGCGTGTGTGTGTGTGTGTGTGTGTGTGTGTGTGTGTGTGTGTGTGTGTGTGTGTGTGTGTGTGTGTGTGTGTGGGTGCGTGCGTGGGTGCGTGCGTGCGTGCGTGCGTGCGTGCGTGCATGGGTACTATGAGTATCCATCACGATGTGAACTACATTAACCCATTGAGACCGGGAACGCATCTGTGTAATTTCTAAGATTTCTTTGGCTATTCAAAAATAGCAGATCTACAAGCTCATAGCATGAGCTTGTAGATCTGCTATTTTTGAATAAAATAAGTCGTGAAAATGTGTGCACATCTTTGAATATATACATTGTTAACTCAAATCTTTGCTTCTGGGGGTCCCTGGAACAACATCTTTTCAGATGGGGGTCCAAATACATATCATTTTTGGGGTCCTTGACATGAAAAAGTTTGAAAACCACTGATATAGCAACATAAGTTTTTTTCAAAATTTAGATGACATTTGTAGAATCCCCCAGGAGCAAAGATTTGAGTTAAAAATGTTCGCTTTAAAAATAAATAAATATATATATTCAAAGATTTGCACAAATATTCACGATAAAAACAAATTAGCAGATCTACAAGCTCAATAGCCAAATAAAATAAAAACATTACACAGATACTATCCCGGTCTTAATGGGTTAACTGAACACACACACACACTAGGTAGATTCGGGTAATAAATAGAACAGCGATCCACTTTTGGATGGCTGTTGGTAAAGGGCGTTACACACCAAAGAGCAGTACCACTGTCGCTTCTATTATTTCCACCGTACACATGACAGCAACTTTGCTGCCTCGCCGCCTGGCAGCAGTGGCAGCAGCAGCAGTGGAATAGAGAGTCCTGGCGCCTGCCATCCCACGGGAGCTGCCTAGCCTTAACTTTATTATGAAAAAAAATAAAAATAAAAAAGTTCCTCTGCAATGATCGTGCTGTTTCACAATGTCTTCTTCAATACATTATACGTCTGTGATATTGTTATATTCCATTCCTTAACCATTTAAGACCAGGAACGCATCTGTGTCATTTTAAGATTTATTTGGCTATTCAAAAATAGCAGATCTACAAGCTCATAGCGCGGCACCGAGTGCCGCGCTATGCGCTTGTAGATCTGCTAGTTTGAATATATACATAATGTATACATTTTTAAAACGAACATTTGTAACTCAAATCTTTGCTTCTGGGGGGTTCCTGGAACAAAATATTTTACAAATGTTTGCTGTGTGTTATTTTCACGATAAAAAAAAAGGCAGATATATAGCTATGAGCTTGTATATCTGCTATTTTTTTTAAATCCAAAGAAATCTAAAAATGACACAGACGCGTTACCAGTCTTAATAGGTTAAAGTAAAAAAAAAAAAAAAACGAAAGAAAAAACAAGACAATAGTCTAATAATGGCATGGTCTCCCAGTGCAATCTTTAGCGATCAATAACAAGTAACGAGGTGAATAGTTTGTGAATGAAGCCGATCAAGTTGCAATATGGTCTTCGGCAGTGATGCCCTACTGAGCAGGAACGCCCGGAGGGCATTGGCCATGCAATCCAGAAAGTATTTCACACTTCATTTTTATTTCCAAGATATCATAAAAACTGATCGGAGCCATATTTCAGCCATGTTTTTACACCTGTAAACCTGTTGAGGTGATACCTTTTCAACGACTCCAAACACATGCATCATGAAGGAGTGTGGTACAGTAAGTGTGGTTTACTACTGTGTCTGTATACTGCTGTGCATAAATAGATGGAATTTATATGGGAGCACACATCTAAATGCAGCCTGCGGGACATCTTTTATACTGTACATTGGTATGCAATGATGCTTATTCATTTGATTATCCGCTTTTTGACAAATCATTTTGTCAATTATTCCGTACAAGATTAATTTGTATGTTTGTTTTTTTGTTAAATAATTGCATTACCAGGGCCATTCAATATACTGTATATGGAATTGTGTTTTTCCCAGACTGGTACACTGATGTCAGTGAATAGCATACACACAGACCTGGCCGTCGACCCCCATCTCAAAATATGTTGTTCCAGGGACCCCCCAGAAGCAAAGATCTGAGTTAAAAATGTTCGCTTTAAAATAATATAAATATATTAATTTGCACACATTTTCTCGATTTTTCAAAAATAGCAGATCTGCAAGCTCATAGCGCGGCACTCGGTGCCGCGCTATGAGCTTGTATATCTGCTATTTTTGAATAGCCAAAGTGTAAAATAATGCTTTTTTAGCTCAAATCAAAAAATGACACAGACGCGTCCCAGGTCTAACGGGTTTACTCAGAGAGTGCACAACTGGAACCAAATAAACATGTCTATTTGGTTCCATTTGTACAATCTCAAGAGTGAAATTAACGCCTACGATTTTACTGTGTAGGGGACTGTGTGGCCCTGTCTGTGCTCAAAGGCAAAACAAATCACTCTCGAGTGCCAGATGTTATTGTTTAGCTCCCAGCTGATGTTGGTGTCATTTTATCACATGCGACTGCAAACTTACTTATCTTTTGAATGCTCCCAAAAAACCCACTGAATTGTAAATGTTGTCTTTTCTTTGACAGACGTCTTCAAACAGATTATTTCCCAAAGATATCGTAGTTTATGATCATACCATGAAATGACATTTCAAAATCGAGCAAATCAAACTTTACATGAACACACGCACACACACACACGCACACGCACACGCACACGCACACGCGCACGCGCACACACACACACGCACACGCACACGCACACGCACACACACACGCACACGCACACGCACGCACACGCACACGCACACGCACACGCACACGCACACGCACACGCACACGCACACGCACACGCACGCATACACGCCAAAATAAAGGCCAATGTAAATGTGGAATCCAAATTATTATTGAAAGTCAAGGCCCTGAAATACTGTTAAAATTAAATGTTAAACCTGGATCCCATTGTTCCGATATGGGGGAGATCAATGCGGCAAAAGAATGGCTGTCTTCTGTGTTGACGTCACCAGACGATGACTGAACGTGTCATTTCACATCATCAGAATATACTCTGTACGCTCGATTACGAACAATGGAATTCTTGTTCAAAATCGGCTACTGTAAAAAGGAGCCATCCTGCATCAGTGGTGTGAAATTAACTAAGTACATTTACTCAAGTACTGTATACTTAAGTACACTTTTGAGGATTTGTTTTTACTTTACTGGAGTATTTCCCATTTCCAATACTTTTACTTCTACTCCACTACATCTCAGAGGCAAATATTGTACTTTTACTCCACTACAATTATTTGACAGCTTTAGTTACTTTGCAGATTTAGATTATTATCACAAAACATACATTAACCACTTCAGCCTATATATATTTATGCCATTTGAAAATAGCCGATCTACAAGCTCACAATGCCTCGCGATGCGACGCATTGTGAGCTTGTAGATTGGCTATTTTCAAAAGATTTTTATACATTTTGATCTTGTGAAATGGGACATTCTGCACAATGAGTACATTTACTTTTGGTACTTTAAGTACATTTTGATACCAATACTTTTGTACTTTTACTCAAGTACATTTTGAATACCTTACTTTTACTTGTAACAGTATTTCTACACTGCAGTATTGATACTTAAGTAAAACATTTGTGTACTTTTCCCACCAATGGTTCCTACTGTTTAATGCAAATCAACATTTCGATCCACACAGGATCAAAATGTGAATTTGCATTAAACATTGGGAGCTAATAACTCCCAGACTCTTTATAGGTTCTGTTTGTCCTGCAGCTGATCACCAGAGTGGATGTGTATGTATGCTTTAAGCTCCTTATAAAGTACCACAAAGCCACAGAACTTGTTTTATTATTTGATATTGTCTGTTATTCGGATATAAATAGGACTAGCCAAGGCACAAGAAGACAATAGCACAGTGACTGCAAAGTGCAGTGTGAGTAGGAGTAGATCTGCGCGCGTGCATGCGTGCGTGCGTGCGTGCGTGCGTGCGTGCGTGTGTGTGTGTGTGTGTGTGTGTTTGTCTCTTCTTGCTAGGTTATTGTCTTGCTGACTATTGGTGGTGTGGCTAACAATAAGCATAGAGAGTCTGGTAAAACCATGGTTCTCTACAGTACTTAAGGCCAATTGTGCTGTGTGACAATAGTTAAAATAGCTAAAGTAGCCTATGCATTATGCATCTTCACGTAGTGTTGCTCATAGATCTGTTACTGTATGTTTGCTATTGGGAAATTGCCCAAAATAAAGCTGCCTCGTTGAAAGTGCCGTGGTGCATTTACGTGGCACGGTTTAAGACAAGTTGAACAAATATGATTTGGGACTTTGTAAACCTTATAATCCCTTCATAATCCTGCAGGGGAAATTCAGTTCCAGCTTCATCCAGCTGATCGGCCAGTCAGATGGTCATGATGAGAACTATGTGTCTTGCTCAGGGACACATAAGGAGGAAAACCAGGTGAACTGATTACCGGATGGCGCCTCTCTATACCCGCTAAACTATAGCCGCCATATTTAACCTGAGGATGCTGAGCCAAAACACCAAAGGAAACGTGTGCCGGGGCTCCCAGGACGCCCCTTGGGTCCAGCATAAGCTATGAATTAATGAATTAATACATTAATCAATTAATTCTGCTCTGGCTTAATCCCAACATGAAAGTGGACAGCGGTCCTGTCTGACTGTACATGAGGGGGGCAATGGACTACTTCTCAGGGTTTTTGGGGGACAGCCAGAATACGAGTATCAAAATGTAGACAGCGGGGGGTGGGGGGGGGCGGGGGGGTTGCCGCAGATAGCTGGTGTTCTGAAAGGGGGGCCTGTTACTCTCAGTGGGGCTTCTGCTTCATCTGACAACAGAACAAAGTTCCTTTGGCAGTGAGGGGGCTCCGGCACAAAACACTGTTTGATGTGGCCTCTGAAGCCAGACGCGTTTCAACTGGTACGGCGCACAAAAAGACTAAAGAGCGCGCACCACCACAACATCTGAAGACATCGAGGGATGGCAATACACATAAAGAAACAAACCAAGTGAAATGTTTAAGATGCATCATGTAACGATGCATATCTAAAACAAACACTCCGAGGCATCATAGCACCCCCGCACGTCGCGCTCCACAGAACCACAGCCCTCTAACGCAGCATAGCACATAGACAGATATCATAACACCACCGCACCATTGACATTGGCCGTGCAATATTAATCACTTTCTGGATGCCATTCCAATTATGGGGCTTTATCTTTACTGTAGCAACCTGGAGTGAACCTGCAGTGAAGTTCCACATCGCATTCTTTAAAACATTCAATCCGGGAACGCATCTCTGTCATTTTTTTATTTCTTTGGCTATTCAAAAATAGCAGATATACAAGCTCATAGCGCGGCACTGAGTGTCGCGCTACGAGCTTGTACTGTATATCTGCTATTTTTTGAAAAATCCTGATTTTTTTTTTTTTTTACTTTTTTTTCTAAGCGGACATTTATAACTTAAGTGTTTAAGTGTTTTAAGTGACATTTGTAACTCAAATCTTTGCTTCTGGGGGTCCCTGGAACTAAACTTTTTACAAATGTTTGCTTTAAAAAATACATATTCCAAGATTTACACAAATTTTCACAATTTTTCAAAAAATAGCAGATCTGCAAGCTCAGAGTGCCGCGCTATGAGCTTGCGGATCTGCTATTTTTGAACAGCCAAAGAAATCTTCAAATGACCCAAATGATGCTTTCGCGGTCTTAAAGGGTTAATCTAATAACCCTGGTCTTTGTTGTTAGCCAGTATACAGTACGTGGCGCTGTGCACGCAACCTGAACAATCACACCTCATAGCCTATCATTAACTGTGTGACGCAGCAGGGCAGTATAATCCTGTTTACATTTAACCACACTATGAATAGAACAGAATATCGATCAGATTTAAAGCTGTAAAACGGCCTGAGCCACACATTGTAACAACGGTCAAATTAGAACTCCCCCAATGGAGCAGATTGGAATCCTCTGCTGTATAATCACAGTAATCCACCGCCAAGGTGTGTTAGGTAGCGGCGCAATAACAGCAATAATACTCCAGAGGCCATGATATATATCATATGATATCATGGCTAAGGGCGTTTAACCCATTAAGACCTGTGAGGTTCCAATTCAACAAAATGTCTTCTAAATCCTAACAGAATTCTGAAAAACGTATGTTTCTATATCAGTGTTTCTCAAACTTTTTCATGTCAAGGACCCCCAAAATTATATGTATTTGGCCGCGGACCCCCATCTCAACATATTTTGTTGCAGGGACCCCCCCAGAAGCAAAGATTTGAGTTCAAAACGTTTGCTTGAAAAGAGAATATATATTCAAAGATTTGCACGCATGTTCGCGATCTTTCAAAAATAGCAGATCCACAAGCTCGTAGCGCGGCACTCGGTGCCGCGCTACGAGCTTGTAGATCTGCTATTTTTGAATAGCCCAAAGTGTAAAATAATGCTTTTTTAGCTCAAATCAAAAAATGACTCAGATGCGTTCCAGGTCTTAAGGGTTTAACAACACCCATAGCTGTGATATAATCAAGATATACTGTACCCACGGCCTCTCATCTATTATTGTAGTAACTGTATAGTGCGCCATGGAGGGTGGAAAACACTGTCGTATCTGCCTTATCAGTGTGCTTGGCACTGAGTGGTGGACTCCATCTCTAAGCCAATAAGCCATCAAACCAACGCTGAGGCCTCAACACGCCAATCACTGACGATAATGCTGCACCGATTTCTCTGTTAACCACTTAAACCCTCTACACTTAGTCGACTGGATTCCCAAGGGCTCTATACTGTACTGTAGGTCGCCCTCCTGTTGCTCAACGTCTCTTGGCCGATAATAGCCGATCTACAAGCTTACAAACAGTGGTGGAAAGTAACTAACAGCATTTACTCAAGTACTGTACTTAAGTAAAATGTTTAGGTATTTTTACTTTACTGGAGTATTTCCAGTTTTCAGTACTTTTACCACATTCACCACATTATTTATCACACTCCACTATATCTCAGAGGCAAATATTGTACTTTTACTCCACTACAATTATTTGAAATTATTTGAAACATTTTAGTACTTTTACTTTTGGTACTTTACGTATATTTTGATGCCAATACTTTTGTACTTTTACTCAAGTAACATTTTGAACACAGGCCTTTTACTTGTATTTCTATATTGTGGTATTGCTACTTTTACTTAAAGGAGGAGTTCACCCAAAAAATGACTTATTTTCTATCAATTGCACACCCTATTGGCCTTGAATTCATGGATTTATTTTTGTTTTTGTGGCATTCCTAAGCCAATAATTTGATGACCGGGTGTGTATCCGGTAGGAGACACAAATAATCTACTTTGTGTCTCCCTACCAGATACATTAGCCGGTAGGAGACGGGAATCAAATCATTGGCTTAGGAATGGGACAAAAACAAAAATAAATCCATGGATTCAAGGCTTCATGGGGTGTGCAATTGATAGAAAATAAGTCATTTTTTGGGTGAACTACTCCTTTAAGTAAAAATGAGCTTGTAGATCTGCTAATTTCGCCAAATGTTATCCGCAGAATATAGATGCTATAGGATTCGAGTAGTTAATGTAGTGGATAGTCCTGTCTCCGCAGTCACACAAAAACATGTTGCTAGGAGTTGTAACCCACAGTTGACAACCATGCTCCCTCTGCTACACAGCGGGAAGGTACGTCTCTTTGTTGTGTTTACTGGAGCCCTGGTCAATATTAGTTGGATCAAACAGAAAGGAGAGTAGAGTGGGATATGTCTGTGCATGGTGTCAGAAACCCAAGAGGCACACAGACAAGAACCACTCACTGGGTCAATCCTTAGTTGGACTGTCTAAACACTGAGCAATTTCCGTTTTGTCACGCACATGATACACTCATGTCCTTGCTTAGGACTCTTGAAAGCATGTAAATAAATGCATGTAAAAAAGAAAAGAAAAGAAAACAAGCACAGTGAAAATGTATCCTTGTTAGCTGCTAACATCTCTCCCATCCTACACTGCTAACCCTGTCAAAAATAACCACTTGAAGGTGCAGTAAAGGATAGCTTTTTGTTAAAATAAGTATTAAATAGCTCTATATTCTTTTCTTTTTTTTCACATTTTTTATCCCACGATTTTGTCAAATCTTTTCACCCAGTGCCAATGCCTAAGCTTGTAATCCTGGGCACTACTCTCCCTCTGCCAGCCTGCTGAGAGCCCCAAACTGAGCTCACGCTTCCTTCAATGCATGAGGAGTGAGCAGGCCGCTTCTTATCACCTGACGTGGGGGAGTTTCCCCCGGTAGGACGCAGCACATGGAAGGAACACGTTATTCCAACCAGTTCCTTTCCCCTCCATCAGGCGCCCCAGCTGACCAGGGGGAGGCAGTATAGTGACCAGGATTACTTTCTGTTTTTTGTGAGGGTACCTACCCTAGGGGACACGGGGAGAACATGCAAACTCCACACAGAAAGGCCCTTTGGCAAACCCCACGTAGGGTATGGGCACTGATGAAGCTCTATATTCTAATAGCAATCATTGCAATAGAATGTTTGTTCAGTAACATGGGTCTCTGTCTCTCCAGGTCTTTAATAAACAGAACATGCATTATCAGGTTGGGATACCAGTTTGATCCAATCAGTTGAGAGAACTCATAGGGTAAACAAGTGACATCGGACAAAAGTGACAAAATTGGAACTGGAACACTGGTAAATGGTAGCCTGGGATCCAGCCTGATTCGCTACGTTCGGCGGACTTTTTTCTCTCTCTTCGCTTATCAGTCTGGAATGCACCCCATTGACTCGTTTTGCAGAACTACACTGGAACTACATATACGTTAGGCAACGTCGTTGCTGATTGGATGTTGTTCAAACGAATGACGAATCACAACGATCACACTGTTTTTTTGTCCCGCCCCGCACCACAGACCAATCAGAAGCCACGGCACGACTCGAAACGTTTGCCATGTCCCGCCTCCCTTGGAGATAGGAGGCATTCCAGACTGAGAAGCGAAGAGAGAAAAAAGAGTCCGCCGAACGTAGCGAAGCAGGCTGGATACCAGGCTAGGTAAATGGGTAGCGCAGCCTACTCTCTCCTGATTGGCTAAAATTGGCAACCCATCTGAAAATGTATTTACTGTTTATTAAAGAGCTGGAGAGACGGGCGGACTATTGTCCAAGCACTCTACAGCAATAATTGCTAACATAATATCTACAACATTTTAACAAAAACACTATTGTGTTAGTAATATTTTGTCAAAAATATGACTTAAATTACCTTTAAACCCTATAACAATTTGACCAGTCACCCAGGGCTCTCCACTAAGGGTCCTCCTGTTCTCACTCTGCACAGCGATTGTGAGCTTGTATATCTGTTACATAAAAAAGCCGACATACAAGCTCACAACGTGCCGCAACAACGCGTTTTGAGCTTGTAGAGCTGCTATTTTCGCCAAATGTTTGCCCCCAGAATAGGCATCCCAGGGTTCAAGTTGTTTGCCATCTGCTGCAGGTTATACCCTTGATGCAGATGCATGGCCATGGCTTGTGGTCTCTCCCCCATACCAATGACAGGCAGTCCATGGGGTAATTCCCTGCACTGACCCCCAACCCAGCTCCCCCCCCCCCCCCCCCCCCCCCCCCCGCCTCCCCATTACATTATCTCTGTAACGGGCCAATTAGTCATCATCTGTCTTGTTTGGTTGGGCTTGTCAAACGGTTGGACGTCCTCTGCCTCAACAGAGGATTTAAATAATGGATCTATAATCATAGATGCTGTTAATTATGAGTCTCGCATGACCCCTCTGTCAACTCACTCTGGTGACATGGCACAGAGACAGCCAGCCATTACATGAGAATGTCATACATGGCGGTGACTAACAGACGGGATGCAAAACGCATAGAAAATTGTGGCAAAAATGGGTTTGATTTGCATGCTGTCCAACTGTCCAACACGCACGCACGCACTCACACACACCTCTAGTAGGCCTACTGTACATACAACATGTTACTGAAGACATTGGAGGGAATTAACCCATTAAGACCAAGGACCCCCAAAATGATATGTATGGCCACCGACCCCCATCTCAAAATATGTTGGTCCAGGCACCCCCAGAAGCAAAGATTTGAGTTAGAAAATGTTCGCTTTAAAACAATACATATTCAAAGATTTGCACACATTTTTCACGATTTTTCAAAAATAGCAGATCTACAAGCTCGTAGCGCGGCACTCGGTGCCGCGCTACGAGCTTGTATATCTGCTATTTTTGAATAGCCAAATAAATCTAAAGTGACACAGATGCGTTCGAGGTCTTAATGGGTTAAATGACCGAGAACAGCTTGGATAACAAAGACGCGCAGTAACCATGCTTTGATTGCACCAGACGAACAAGGACTGACCTTGACGATCATTTTGATTTGATACACGCAGAGATATCAGCGAGTTAAGAACAAGGCGTACGAGGTGGTGAATAAATGTAGAGCGGGGTCATTTGTCAACTCACTGAAAGCGTGTGAGCTGACAGCTCTGCACAGTTACCTGAAACTTGAGATATTATAGCCTTATCAAACCAATAAACCGTAAGACACAAGCCACAAAGATTTAAGAAGAGGTTAACCCAGGCCAAGCAAAAGACAAGCGAGGAAGAGGCACTTCCACACAATTATCCTTGATGAATGGAATTAAATTACAAATACATGGGAAATAAGAGTTCTGTTGGCAGGCTTAACCCATTAAGACCGGGAACGCATCTGTGTCATTTTATATTTCTTTGGCTATTAAAAAATAGCAGATATACAAGCTCATACCGCGGCACCGAGTGCCGCGCTATGAGCTTGTAGATCTGCTATTTTTGAAAAATCGTAAAAAATAATCTGTTAGGATTTAGAAAACATTTTAAGAATCGGACTCAGGCCTTAATGGGTTAATAAAAAGAATATATATATATATATTGCCATTTTCCCAGTATGGGGGGGGGGGGACACGCCCCCTAAATAATGCGTGGTTTTCATGAATATATACAGAACACCACAATCAAGCAATAGGAATTATGTATACTAGACCATACCCGGTCGGCGCATCCGTGGGGGGATATGCGCACATGATCTGGCAACCCGGGAGGCGACATTCTTTCACACATAAACGCTAATAAGAAGCTGAGATTTGATGAAATTGAAAAATGGGCTCCACAGTTAAGTTCAGATGGTAATGGTCAATGGCTGTGTGCAAAATCAGAGCAATTGCTCCAGCCACTGAGGAGAACCGGCTTCACCACTACAGACAGTCACCACTACAGACAGAGGTTACTAGAATTATAGTAGGATTACAGTGGCTCGGGATGTGGCTGTCTGGGAACCCTAACGTCCCCGGTTTGATCCCCAACTCCTCCAGCTTTGTGTACAAGCGTCCCTGAGCGAGACACTTAAAACACCTTGTGGCCCCTTGGGGCTGCACGCTGCCCCCAATGTGGATGGGACAAATGCTGAGAAGTAATTTCCCCCCGGGCATCACGACAAATACCATTTAAAAGTATAATTGCTTGGATAGCCAAATGTATTGTGTTTGGAGGTTCAACTATTGAAGGTCAAGCAGCACTAATACAGAGCACTTGTGAATTCTTACTTTCAACTTAGATCATTAGAAACAATTAGAGGGGTAATTTGAGAACTATGTTCATAGAAACCAGAAACCACAATGAGGATCTTTTTTACAAGTGGTGCAAGCCTCGTCTTTAACAAGACAATATATCACAGGGAGGGGCTGCCTCTACTTCTGTGTCCATTTGTCCAACACCTGTTATAAATTAGAAACGAGGAAAAGTCGAGCACGGCTTGAACAAATACAGTTCAAGACTTTCAACTTTCTCAAGCACAAAGTAATTTCAGAAAATTCATTAATGCTTTAGGTTGAATATCGCGTTGATGCATTGCTGAATGTGTAACCATAAATTAAAAAGGCTTTGAGCAGTAATTGTTAAATAAAAATAAATAAAGAAATCATCCTGAATTCTCCCTCATTATGCTACTATTATCATAACTCAAAACATGAATTAAAGTTGCAAGCAGCGATGACCGGGTCCATTTTATGACCAAAATAAACTACTATACTACCACAGGAGTACTTTGTTAACGTTGTTTGTCACCTTTCAGATATTGTTGTAGCAGGGTAGGTATTTTTCAGTGTACATGTTTTTGTAACGTCTATGGCTTTTATAATGAAAAACTATTTTAGGGCTTTTATTTAGAAAAAAAATAGATTTTCTTAAACTTTGACCGATCAGAAACGAGGGCAGAGCTGCTGTAAGTAACTTCAATGAAGGACAAGGACTTTCAATCGAATCCATTGAGGCGACTCACGACTGTACGACAAACTGTGCAAAAGTTATGGCAAAAGATCAAATATTGACCGATCACAACAGTGGGTGGGGCTAACCAACAGCAATGAAAAACAAGGACTCTAAACCGAGTCCAATGAGGCTACTCGCAAGTGGCTACAAAAGTTACATAGAAAGAAAAGGAAAAACTTGACCCTGTAGATCGGCTATTTTCACTTCCTGTTTGGCAGTGAAACACGGCCCTTTTCAAGATAAAATACAACATTTCTCACCACTTATGATGAGTCTGCAAAGTTTTACAACTTTTTGAGTACGTTTAGGCCCTCAAAAATGTGATTCATTTCTGCAAAGAATAATTCCTTGCATTTCAATAGGGCTTTGCACTGGTGCAGAGCTCGGGTCCTAATTAATTTCCAACCATGATACATTTAAAAACAATTGTGAAAATACAACGACTCAAACTGCTGCTTAGCACTAGTCCAACAGCTATTCCAATCCATAGCATGTTACAGTAGCTTACGGACTAATGGCCATTGAAGGCTGCCAAATCAATCCCAGCATTGTTTTAATCCTGAGTGGTCGGTGGGAGGTTGAACCTGGCCACTAGGTGAATGTTTGAGAATGCAAGTCCCATTAGTCACATGACACTTACACATTTAACCACTTAAGCCCCTTGGCTGTACTTAGTCGTATGATGAATACGATGCACACAGCCAATCTACAGGCTCCCAACGCATCACATTGATTGGCGATTATCTTAAAACCGTTTTTTTTGTTGCCTATAAGGACCTGCATGCCCCAGGTTAAAGTGGTTCACGGTTGGGCAGTTGTGTGTGCGCGTGCGTGCGTGTGTGTAGGTGGGGGGGGGGCATTTATCATCACTTTGTCTCATAGACACAACCACCAAGACAGAAAGAAAGAAAGAAAGAAAGAAAGAAAGAAAGAAAGAAAGACATAAAGAAAGAAAACAGCTAATGAGGTGGCTTTCATGGAGGATGTGGATGAAGGGAGGACAATGACTCACAGCAACGGCAACCATAGCAACAGCATTTGTGCTGATTTCTGTTATTCATTAAAGGGAATATCAGTTTCTTTAGATGTCCACAAGGGCTGATTGTATAGACTGAGTCAACTGACTGAGATGATGTACAACACATAGAGGCACGCAACCTGACTGTAACCTGACTGTAACCTCTCTCTCTCTCTCTCTCTCTCTCTCTCTCTCTCTCTCTCTTAAATTAAAACATCCCCAATGTTTGGCATGGAGAAATAAGCAAAAAAAAAAACACAAACAAATAGTTACAGCCTACACAATTCTGATATACTGACAGAACACACCTCTAAACACTCTTTCCAGATAACTACCCAGTGCAGTGAGTTCCACACGGGCGGCACTAATGAAATATCTCATCAGCGCCGAGATTCCCAAGCATTGTGAGCCAAAACATTTGCAGCGGATGTGGGTGTGTCAGCAATATTCTGCTAACAGTGTGCAAGTTTGACTAATGTCAGCCATGCCTGTATCTAACCGACAAACACACATATTACATCCCACTTCCCTTTATTTGGTCGTGAGACTTGAGAGAGCACCTAGACAGCCATAGACGGTAAAATGCAATAACATTGGTGCTGTGGTCGCAGCAGCTCTGAATCACCCTGTTGCAGGTCAGCGGACGCTGGCTGATTGAGTCGCAAGGGTTTCAACATATTAACCCATTGAGACCTGGAACTGTGTCATTTTTAGATTTGAGCTAAAAAGCATTATTTTACACTTTGGGCTATTCAAAAATAGCAGATCTACAAGCTCGTAGCGCGGCACCGAGTGCCGCGCTACGAGCTTGTAGATCTGCTATTTTTGGAAAATTGTGAAAATGTGTGCAAATCTTTGAATATATATATTTGTAAAGCGAACATTTTTAACTCAAATCTTTGCTTCTGGGGGTCCCTGAACAAAATGTTTTGATGGGGGTCGGCGGCCAAATACGTATCATTTTGGGGGTCCTTGACATGAAAAAGATTGAGCACCACTGATATAGAAACATACGTTTTTCAGAAAACTGTTGGGATTTAGGAGACATGTAGAATCGGCTTCAGGTCTCAATGGGTTAATCACACGCACGCACGCACGCACGCACGCACGGTATGTTCAGGACCAACATTCAGTGTAATTAACAGAAAATAAAGGTTGTGCTCCCCTTCTCTCATCCTCATCTCCCCTTCCTCTCTCTGTCTAGGCAAATATACCACACACACACACACACACACACACACAAATGCACTAGTGATGCGTGGGCTTATCTTTTTTTTATTTCAACCGCGCCCACCTGCCTGTGAGAGAGATGGAGAAAGGGAGAGAGAAAAAGCAATTGAGAGAAAGTAAGGGAGAGCATATACAGTAGCTATTTTATATTTTTTATATATAAGAGTATACAATAATAGGTTCACGGACACAGGAATGGAAATGGTAAATGATCTCTGCTCGTCGCCTTGGTGTGGACTGTCCAGTTTTAGAATGTTGCAAACCACAGCTTTGGAGGTACTTGGGAGAAAGTTTCAAATCACCATTGTTCTGGACTATAGGCTTTAGGCCCACCTTTTTAATCCTGTGGCGCAAGCTGTAACAATTTTGCTGCTGTTTGTCAGATGTGTGTTACCGCTCAGTGGCACCGCTGATAAAAATTAATGTTTACCTCCCTCAAACTAGAGAACGTAGAGTCGTAAAAGAAAAAAAGAAAACAATTAGTATGCAGATATGGTTTGTGCATAGAAATGTTTTGACGTGTAAGCAGAAATGAGTTAGACTGAAGGAACAATCAAGGTTATCTTTCAAAGATCCATGGTATCTTTATTTATCATCCATCTGTAATAGGTGTGCTTACGTGTGTGCGTGTGTCTGTGTGCGTATAGTATGTGCGTGTGTGTGCATTTTACTGACATAGGCAGCACAGAAGAGCCTGTGTTGTTTGGAACATCCCTGCATTAACCCATTGAGACCTGAAGCGATTTTTTTTTTTTTTTTATCCTAACAGTTTTTTGAAAAGAAGAAGAAAAAAAAAAAAAAAGGTTCAAGATTTTTCAAAAATAGCAGATATACAAGCTCATAGCGCTATGAGCTTGTATATCTGCTATTTTTGAATAGCCAAAGAAATCTAAAGTGACACGGATGCGTTCCAGGTATTAATGGGTTAAATAGAATCCTTTTGGTTGCAGATCTTTCTGTTCTAATCTACAAAACTGACATGAAGGCAGGAACAGCTCAAAGATCCACTTTTGGAATACTGATAAAGCTCAAAATGAAAGCTTTTCCATGGCACAATGGAGTGGTTCTGTGCATAAATAAATGAATAAATAATCGTTCCATTAACGTTTAATCACGGCAATTCCTGGATTATCTGCATGGTTTCATAAACATGCCCAACACGAACAAAGTGCACCAGTGGGAGGGCTTAATGTTGTAGGTATTCAATGATTGGTTGTAGGCCCTGCAGGGAGTCACCCATAGAGGTATAATATAACTAGAGGGCGGATTGCCCCGCACCCATGGGTATTCATTTCTATGAAATTGCTCAGTAGCGTTTTGAAGCACCCGGAAGTCTGCCGGAAGTAGAACTATTGGGTCGTTTCTGAGTCGGTTCGAGGAGCCATAGAGTTATGAGCATGCGCCCTAGTGTCCTTTTTGCGTCCTACGTCACAAATTACCTGCATGAACGAGCCTGTGTGTCAAGCCATGAACGCGAGATATTTATTAAATACACTCGAGATGCATATTTATATGTAAACGCATATGTATTTATGTATAATATGTTTACTTATTTATATTTTATATTATATATATTTATATATATAAATATCTCAGTAAGTAGTTTTGGAAACTACTCAGTGCCTAATTTCTGATCAAGGTACATTTTGATATTCATTGGTATTGGCTACATTAACCATGATCAATTTCCAACGCTTTGTATATTTTCCTCCATCGAACTCCATCTGTCATACACACAGACATTATCTACAACTTGTGACAGCAAAGAAGAAAATGTTTCAGTTGAGAGAGCCAGCGAAGAAAGCATGCACCAAAACTAATCACAGACATAATAGAGTTGCAGAAGGAGCTTGTCAGATTTGAAAATAACATTCTAGGTCATTTGACATACCTACATAGACAACCGTGTCACTTGACAAAAAAATTACATATTTTGCAACTGAAAACCCCTCACACGTGGCATCCAGTGTTGCCAGATTCTGTGAGAGAAACAAGCAACCATGTCTAGGAAAACCAGCCCAAAAGAAGCAACTATGGGCCACATGAGCACTTTAACATACTGTATACATCAGCTATTTGAAAATAGCAGATCTACAAGCTCACAACGCGTTGCGATGCGACGCGTTGTGAGCTTGTAGATCTGCTATTTTCAAATACAATCTTGCTGGGAAATTATAATAAGCAGATCTGGCAACACTGGTGGCTTCACCACTTTTCAGTTGAAAATATGTCGGCCCCACAACTTTTGGCCAAGGCGTACTCACTCACTCTTACTCTCACTCTCTCTCTCTCTCTCTCTCTCTCTCTCTCACACTCTCACTCTCACTCTCACTCTCTCTCTCTCTCTCTCTCTCTCTCTCTCTCTCTCTCTCTCTCTCTCTCTCTCTCTCTCTCTCTCTCTCTCTCTCTCTCTCTCTCTCTCTCCCCCCCTCTCTCTCTCTCCCCATGTCATGGAGATTGTCACACATAGGTCCTCTTTCCTGTCACTACACTTGGCATTCTATAAACCCTGGTCTAAAAAAAGCTGGGATGGTCTGCTGCCTTTCACATTTATCTGTCCAAATCTCATCCTACATGCCATCACTTTTCACTTGTATTGACTGTCAACTTACCGTACAGTATGTAGGCCTGGTTTTGCTGAGTCGTAACAGGCTCCATTTACGGTGCAGATGTTGTGTTGCTATTTTAGTTGTGTAGCACATTGGAATGGAAATTTCATGAATGTATTTATTATTTATTTATTTAAATTATTGATGTAATGCAATCTGTAATATCTGTATGACCCCCCAGAGCCTAAGAAGAAGTGAATGAGTATATGCATAAGTGTGTCCGTATACAGTGTACTTATGGGTTAAAAATCCATATTGGCGGTCTGGCATTGACTATGACTCACGGTATACTTGACATTACTGATGAGCATTTTCACGCCTTTTGATTCCATTCATTGCAGAACGGTATGGAACAGGGGCGGACTGGCCATTTGGCGTACCGGGCAAATGCCCGGTGGGCCGCTGGGCCAGTGGGCCACTGGGCCCAAAAAAAAAAAAAAAAAAAAAAAACTTTTTTTTTTTTTTTTTTTTTTTAAATATTTTTGCACCCGTTTTAGGATTATTACACTAATTTCCGGGTCGCGCGGCCCATTTATTAGTTACGTTAATGTTTGGGCTGGGATGCTTTCCAACAGGGGCCTCAGTGCGGCTGCAGAGTTCATGTGCAGGGCTGAGCTGAAGCAGTGAAACGCCCCCCCCCCCCCCCCCCCCCCCCCCCCCCCGTTGACAAAACGGCGCGGGGGGGTGGTGGGCCGGTTCGGACCAAAATGCCAGGGCTGAATTTTGGTCCCAGTCCGGCCCTGGTATGGAAATCAATATGCATAAACCTCAATCCAACATGTTTGATATCATGGTGTGGATATGTATCTGTAAATGTTACATCATTGTTGTGTTTTAATCCACTTGAAAGTGGAGACTGATTTGACAAATACAGACGGAAATACTGTAAGAGAAGCATATTGATTTGAAATCAAATTCAAATGTCGATGTGAGTTAACTGCACCATTATGTTGCGCCAACATTTACTAAATTATTCAGATAAGTTTGATCATGTTTTAATGACGTTTGGATAAAATGTAAACAAAGGCAAAATCTAAAAATAACACCATTAACAGGAAAAATCGCCCGTTTATGTGCAATGCATGGCCAACGCTGTGAATAGAAAATGACTGCAGCCAATGGACCTTATACAACTGGTTCAATCCATGCTATCAAGATGTATTTCTTAGTTGATTTCAACGTACCCATGAGGAAAGTCCTTCTCTTTTGCTGACTTGGGGAAAATGGTAATAATAGCCTATATTTTACTTAATAGAAGGGCTGCAGGGCACATGAGTGCTACCTTCATACACAATAATACAGAACTGACAATCCATACCCTCTCCAATGGGTATTGAAGGACACTCCAATTACATGTGTAGACAGGTTCCTTTAACCTTGGCAAAGGTCACATTGCATAAGTGGTCCTTAATTTGCCATTATACACATGTATTGTAACAGTGTGTATCAATGTGTTGATGCACAAAGGTGTCCACGTCACTTATGACAGGGGATGTTCTCAATAACCCATAAAGCAGAAGGATCACTCCAGATGAGTGACTAATATTCAGTGGTGGAACAAGTACTCCAATTTTTTACTCAAGTAAAAGTATCAATACTGCAATATATGTAAAATACTCTGTTACAGGTAAAAGTCCGGAATTCAAAATATACTTGAGTAAAAGTACAACATTATTAACATAAAAATGTACTTAAAGCACCAAAAGTAAAAGTACTCAATATGCAGAATGTCCCATTTCAAGTTTTCAAATGTATAAAAATCCTTTGAAAATAGCGACACATTGTGAGCTTGTAGATTGATTATTTTCAAATGGCCAAAATGTGTACTCATGCACTTAGTTACTTTCCACAACTACTAATATCGCTAAATAGCAAAATATAGGGTTCAATTTGAAGATGAGTCTAGAGGGGTAGATTGCATATTCACATGCTGCTTTAGACTGTACATTACAATTACATAAGAGGGCAATGCATATGACGGCTTCTGTCGCATTGTGAGCTTGTAGATCTGCTATTTACAACATATTTTTATACATTTGAAAACTTGAAATGGGACATTCTGCATCTTGAGTACTTTTACTTTTGGTACTTTAAGTACATTTTGATGCTAATACTTTTGTACTTTTACTCAGGTACATTTTGAATTCCGGACTTTGACTTGTAACAGAGTATTTTCTATCTGTCAGAACAAAACAAAACAAAACAAAACAGGGCAGAGAACGGGGGGAAAAGTTGCTTTACTTGCATGGTTTAAACGCTTGGCTTATATAAGTCACGTCATGTATGGAATTGTCACAGCTCATTGTCCTTGAAAATGGGGATACTGCATGATAAGGCTTGGAATGATCCCTGAGGGGTGATGGGGACTTCCAGAGGAGAATATTTATGCAATACTAGTGCTACTGTAAGTCGCAAGAGATTATTATCTGCATTTGGAATGGTGTGCCAAGGCTTTAATTGACCATGATATACAATGCCACATTTATCTGCTGGTCAGTATGATTAAACACAAAATGATTAAATGCTAAATGTCATGTGGCGTGTGTAATAATTGTCATAGCACACATACACGCACGCACGCGTGCACACACGCATATACTTTTGATAACATTATTCCATTATTTTACATCTGCATCATGCATTATGCAGAATCAGCCTCTTCTCACTATTAATATGCTCGGGCACAGTTCTCTGCTGGAGGACTGAGGTGGATATAGGACACCCCTTGAGTCTATACAGGAATATTATTATGCATCACCAAAGAGGGTGGGAACGCTGTTCTCTGGCAACCGTGTCAAAAGTAACATATATGATACGTATCAATTCATTATTGGCAGAGAGGGAGAGAGCTGGAGAGAAATAGAGAGAAAAAAAGAGAGATAGACTAACGAGATACTGTAGATAGATAGATAGATAGGGAGGGAGGGAGGGAGGGGGAGAGAGAGAGAGAGAGAGAGAGAGAGAGAGAGAGAGAGAGAGAGAGAGAGTGAGAGAGAGAGAGCGAGAGAGAGAGATTTCATTAAAGCTTCTGGTTTAAGCCCAGCCCCTTTTGAATATGTAAATGTCAGGGAGGGAGGTAGAGAGAGAGAGAGAGAGAGAGAGAGAGAGAGAGAGAGAGAAAAAGAGAGAGAGCGAGAGAGAGAGAGTGCGAGAGAAAAAGAGAGAGAGAGAGAGAGAGAGAGAGAGGGAGTGAAAAAAAACAGCAAGCGAGAAGAGAGGAGGGAAGAGAAGTGAGGGGGGAGAGAGAGAGAGAGGGGAGGGGATCAGCACGAACAAGTGTGTGAGCGATCAAGGGAAAGAGAGCGAGGGAGCGAGCGAGCGAGCGAGCGAGCGAGAGAGCGACCAGTCTGAATTGTGAGTGGCTTACGACACTCAGTGAACAGAAGGTGCTTCTGCATGCGCTGTCAGTGCACACTCGCTCTGCTGCGAGCGGATCCAGCCTTCTCCTCTCTCTCTCTCTTCCCACACTGACCGCCCCTTATCCACAGCCCCGCTGTACCACCTCCAGCCCACAGCACAGCCTCTGAAACCTCCCCGAGAGCCAGGGGATGGACAGGAGTCACGCGCCGGTGGGGGAGGCAAAGGCAACGGATGCTTTACCAGCAGAGATGAGACATTAAAACTAAGGAATACCAATAACACTAGAAAAACATTTTTTTTTCTTCTGGTCTTTCTCTCTCTTTTTTTTTTCCCCTCCTCCTTCTGACAACGTCAGCCACTGAAAAAGAATGATGACCCGTTTTGAATGGATGTAAAACCTTTACAGGTCAGTGACTGCTTTATGTGACGGACGTTCATTTGCGTTGACAGATCGGGCTTAAACTTTAGCAGAAAGGGGAGGAGGAAACGGCCATCCCCGATTTTTCAAAAGATTTTTCCCTTTGTATTTTTTTTTTCCCACTCCCTGGTTCTCTGTGCCCTCCTCTGATCATTGCAGCAGAGGACTGCGGAGGAGCAAGAGAAAGCAGACAGCGCTCACGCATGCAGACGGTGGGGGAACTTGCACTTCCTACCAACCTCGCTGAAAGCTACTTGGATTCCTTCTCTTTCTGGCTCTTTCACTCGAGGAGAACTAAGACATTGTAAGCCTGCCAAGGATCTGGTTGTCCACTGAAAAGAGAGAAGGGAGGGGGGGGCAAATTTGTACCACACTGGGGTCTTTTTTAGATTCGCACATAATTAGTGTTAGGGCACAAAGGGAGCCGCTGAATGGAGGTTGTCAGCCTCTGGATAGGGGTGAGTAGGAATCTTTTCATGTGAGGTCGCTCAATGAAGACAGCTTTTTCACCCCCTCTGCTCTCCACACGCCGTTTGATATCTAACATGAGCGAAGAGACTTGCCTGTTATTGTTCTCCGTTTTTCTTTTTTTCAACAAGGATTCCTACTTTGTAAGAATAAATACATAATATAATCATATTGCCTTTCACACCAAAATAGGAGAGGAACTAACGACGAGTGAAAAAATTGAGCATTTTTGTGACAGAGAGCCAATTAATTACGATGTGAAAGGTGCCAAAATAATATCCAGAGCGATTCAATGGACATTCTCTCGGCACCATCCCTGGATATTTATGCTAATGGATTTCCTTCTAATTGGGCTGTACTTAAAGTGGCCACTGAGGAAGCCCCCTGGGTTGATACTGTGTTCACTGGGCATTTTTCTGAGGATGGTTTCCTTGGCAGAGGGTGTCTGTCCAAGGCTGTGCCGCTGCGACAGCAAGCTGCTGTACTGCGAGGGGCTAAACCTCACAGACATCCCTCGCAACTTGAGCAGCGCCATGGGCCTGTCCATGAGAGAGAACAACCTGACAGAGCTGCGTGAGGGCCATTTTGCTGGCCTGTCACAGCTTACCTGGCTCTACCTAGATCATAACAACATTGACATAATAGAGGAGGGTGCCTTTGACAGACTACGGCGGGTCAAAGAGCTGGATCTGAGCAGCAACAGGATCGAAAGTCTGCCCAACGGTACTTTCAAGCCCCTCCCAAATCTTCGTATTCTGGACCTATCCTACAACAGACTGCAGGTTATCGAGCCAGACCTGTTTCACGGCCTTAGAAAGCTTACCAATTTGCATTTGCGCTACAATGCTCTCAAGTTCGTGCCTGTGCGGATTTTTCAAGACTGCAGGAGCATGCAGTTTCTAGACCTGGGCTACAACCAACTGCAGAGCCTGGCACGGAACTCCTTTGCTGGGCTGTTCAAGCTGACTGAGTTGCATCTGGAACACAACGAGCTGGTTAAAGTCAACCTGGCCCACTTCCCCCGCCTCATCTCCCTGCGTACTCTGTATATGCACAACAATCTTGCTACTATCGTGGTCAGCACCTTGGACTGGACCTGGCATTTCCTGGAGAAGATCGACCTGTCGGCCAATGAAATCGAGTACATCGAGCCACACGTTTTCGAGAGCGCACCCAACCTCAAGGTGCTCATGCTAGACTCTAACCGGCTGACCTCCGTGGACCAGCGCATCCTGGACTCGTGGTCCTCTCTGGATAGCATCACGCTGGCGGGCAACGAGTGGGAATGCAGTCGCAACGTGTGCGCCTTGGCCTCCTGGCTGAGCGCTTTCCGTGGCCAGCACGACAGCTCGTTACTGTGCTCAAGCCCGGACATAGCACAGGGAGAGGACGTGCTGGATGCTGTGTACGCCTTTCAGCTGTGTGAAGACCCACCTATGGGGGCAACTACGGCAGGCCCGTTTGCCTCCACCAGAGACCGGGCCCACGGTGGCCCGGTGTTCCCAGGCCCGGTGACACCCAACCCGTACGAGGGTGAGGGTGGAGAAGTGGTCACGGGCTCTTTCACTGTCACGGTGGGCCACGACGACCTGGAGAGCACCATGCAGATCCACAAAGTGGTGACGGGCACCATGGCGCTCATCTTCTCCTTTCTCATCGTGGTGCTAATGCTCTACGTGGCCTGGAAGTGCTTTCCAGCCGGAATAAGACAATTGAGGCAGTGCTTCAGCAGCCAACGCCGCAAACAGAAGCAGAAGCAGAGCATGCAGCAGATGGCTGCGATTTCCACACCGGAATACTATGTTGACTATAAACCCAACCACATTGAGGGAGCCCTGGTCATCATCAACGAATATGGCTCGTGTACCTGTCAGCAGCAACCTTCTCGGGAATGTGAAGTGTGACCCTGCTTTGTGAGTATGTGCGTTTACCTGTGTTTATCTGGATATAAAGCCCTTTTTTGGATATATTAGGGAGGAGGGGGCAGGGGGTATTATGGGACAAATGGAATAGAGGGATCCTTTGGACACTTTTTACACTGCGTCTCACTGTGCTGCTTTATTTCCTGGACGGAAGGAGTGGGCTTTATGGGTGTGAGTCTACTACAGTGGATTTACTGCTGGCTGGAAGAGGCCATACTGGGCGAAATCGGGACCTGACTCTTGGACCTGTTTACTTTCTACAGAAACACAAATAGGAATATGTTGTGGGGTAATGAGGCTTTTCTCTCACACAGGATGGATATTTGAGCTTTAACGTTTCTTTCCACTTCAGGACATTCTAACATTGTCTAAGAATCAAACTGGGGACACAACAACAAACACTTTCTATGTGGCAAACACGACATTTGACAATGATAAACGACATTTAAAAGATTAAAAAAATATATAAATATATATGTATATGTTTCAGTTGGATTTAAAAAATGTAAAGATAAAAGTATGTGTAAAATATGTTTAAAACAGAAATGCAAGTGTGGAGGAAAAAATGATGCAAGATGCTATTCTAGTTCTTTTGTAAACTACAAAAAAAAATGTTTAAATAAATGAACTGCTATTCACAGTAAAATGCTCTGAGTGTGTGAAAAGCCTTTGAGAGAGGATGAATGATAAAGAGATGCAATTCTTCTGCTGTTAGACTGGAGAGCGTTTGCTTGTGTGTCTCTGCAGTGTGTCCAACGGAAAATAAATAAATAAATAAAAAGGGGCAGTGCGATATCTGCACCTCATTTCCAATGTTTAAGCTGGTCCAAGAACCTTATCTGAATTTCAGACCATTTTCTCTATCTTAAATTCTCATGTATGTTATTCACTGTGTTGGCTCGCAATCAATGCTGTAGTTGCTTTCCCCCCCCCCCCCCCCTCCCTCCCCGTTTCTTTTCTGTAAATAGATTTTTTTCTCCTGCATTTTAATCAGATGGCATATTTTCATAATGATTATATGATTATTTGTGCACCATCCAAGTAAACAAACAAAGTAGAGCGTCAACGATCTATAGCTATGCTTCTCTCACTTGCTTCACAATCTTTGGCTGTCATGCAAGAGCGGTAAGCCCCTTTCACTGAGTGGGGGCATACATGAGACAGCAAACGCCTTTGCCTTACACATTTTAAATCAAAATGCACTCTAAAATAGCCTTGTTGAAAGATTACCACACCGGGGCTTTTTTCTGTTGTTGTCTCAAACGGACATAAACACATACAATATCCCTCACTGTGTTTTCATGTAATGTGAAATGTTCCTTAAAATACAAGGCCATTTTGAGGTATGCTATGCCTTTTTTTTCTCTGGTATTCCTTGTGTGAATGCGTTGCACTACCAGATGTTGTGTTTCCTGTATCCTGCGACATAATAATACGTACATACAGTATGGTGGGTAATGTGAAGTGGAGAGGAGAGCGAGGATCACACAACGACTGCAGAGCGAGGGCACAGACTGCTCTCTAGTGTGCATGTTCTTACACTGTAGCTCTCGTCTGCCAATTGTTTAGGAGGGAGCACGCCACATCCTACACACTCTCCACACTGACCTACGGTAGGCCTATTGCTGCTGCAGCAGCATCAATATGTAGTTTAACCACTTAAACCCCATGTGCTTCAGTTTGACCGGGGTCCCTCAGAGATCTATGTCTGGTTCCTCCTTTTCGTTTTACTTCCGCACAGAATCTCTTCACTGGAAACAGCTGATCTTTAAGCTCAACAACGTGTCACGTTGCAACACGTTGTGAGCTTGTAGATCTGCTATTTTTTGCATAATGTTCACCTATAATATGTCCATAATAGGGATGCTAAGTTATGTTCAATTCGATCACGCATGCAAACGAACACGTGCACAAAGACACAAAAATAGACGCACGCACACAGGCGTAATCAGTATATCAAACAAGAGGGTTATTGTTGTAAATTAGCCCCACTGTCAGCTCCCACGAATAAGATGTTGCGTTTGCATTATCATGACATAATTGGTTTGCATAGTGCGTGTGCATGCACGCCTGTATGCACCTGTGTCTGTGACTATGTGTGTCTAAATTTCAGCACGAGCGTGTCTGTGTGTGGCCAGATTGCACAGCCATGTGTGTCTATCTGCATGACATGTGCCAATAGGATACACGTTATCAATCAACTATAAACTAAAAACAAAATCTCTTCTGAAAAAAGGTGAAACCTTGCATAAAGTTATTGTATTCCGAAATCCTAAACTCTTTAACAGGACATTGCACTGTTGTTTAGAGGCCAATTCTGGTGTGAGTATTTGTTTCCCTCATCTCGAGGCTTAATGCATCATTTCCTAATAAGCTAATACGTAATGAGATGGTTCCTTCAATGTATATTGTGTGCAAAGTGATGGTCAAGTAAGTCCAAAAGCATATTATCCGCTGTGGATCAGAGGAGCTATTTATGTTGAAACTCCATCCAGCTATCAGTCACCCTCGTCAGAAATTATGCTCTTTCAGCAGTCCAACACCTTCCCTGTTCTTTTCAGGTAATATTTT
>NC_139939.1:27714485-27739485 GCF_963454915.1 Gymnoscopelus microlampas
TGAAGATCAAATATTAGACTGTGAGATATGAAAAGTGTGAAATTTACATACTGTACACATTTGTTCTGTATATAATTGCAACATTATTGACCCTAGAAGCCTAAAAACACAAGTGGACGGATAATTCAAGAGCGTGAAGCAATTTTTTCTTGCAAAGAGTGAATCATTTGGTTTCTGGCAAATGTTGCTTCTCATCAATCAAATAAGTGAAAAATACAAAACTATGAATAATAGGACTGTTGTATTACAGTTGCAGCTTTACAAGATAGCTGCAGTATGGTGGAAGGTGCATCAAGCGATATTACCATCTCAGTAACCCTTTTCTTCAAGCCCATGTCTATAATGCATTATACGTGCGTTTATGATTTGCTAACGTAAAGAAATGTAGAATTACTTATAAGGCCATGTACTGTATAAATACATTATAATCTGCTAATAATAATGTATAACTACAGTTATAAGCACTCAGAAGTACTCCTATTACATGATAAAGTATTGTATTGTATTATGATTATTGTTATAAAGCATTATTAATATAATACAGTGTTATAAGATATTATAATGCCTCTTACCAACATTTTTAAAACAATAGAATTGAGAGAACACACCATTTAGGTGACATTCAGCAAAGTCCCTAAATTATGCATCTGAGTCATAATAGATTTAGCAAAGTATTGGTTTGACGCATACGCCTGACGCAGGCATCATTTATGTGTCGTGGGTGCAGGTGCAGAATTCTTGGTCAAATAATTCTAAAGCCATTTTAAATTCTAAACGGTACCTTGAAATAGAGTGGTAAAAAGCACAGCCGCATTCTAGAGGCTTCCTTTTGAATAAAAAAAAGTTACCATTTGGGTAAAGGGAAGTAAAAATAGACAGCATTTATCATTTTCTGTTTATCTGATCAGTGTCAGGATGAATAAATGGTATTCTACCCACTCTGCCCCACTCTCTTTCTCCTCCCTATCTGTAGGGACAGATTGGCATCTCTCCAGTAGCCAATGAGATTGGCTGCATAAATGGAATTGCCCCATTCTCCCGGTGTCAGTTACGCTAAGGGAATATGTTCACAGTTTACAAAGCCCGGGCGCAGGTACTTCTTTTAACCCATTGAGACCTGAAGCCGATTCTACTATGTCTCCTAAATCCCAACAGTATTCTGAAAAACGTATGTTTCTATATCAGTGGTGCTCAATCTTTTTCATGTCAAGGACCCCCAAAATTATATGTATTCGGCCGCCGACCCCCATCAAAATATTTTGTTCCAGGGACCCCCCAGAAGCAAAGATTTGAGCTAAAAATGTTCGCTTTAAAAATATTTATATTCAAAGATTTGCACACATTTTCAGAAATTTTCAAAAATAGCAGATCTACAAGCTCGTAGCGCGGCACTCGGTGCCGCGCTATGAGCTTGTATATCTGCTATTTTTGAATAGCCCAAAGTGTAAAAGAATGCTTTTTAGCTCAACTCTAAAAATGACACAGTTCCAGGTCTTAATGGGTTAAGACGGAAGACACAGTTTGGGTAAACAATGTTTTTTGGGTAATGGCGCAGAGGCTTCAAAATGCACATAAAAGGTGAACTTACCTGTCATAGTAAATGAAGGGCAGAGAATGCCAAACGGATCCATATGAAAGAAAAAAGAGAGGGTGGGGGGGAGACAAATAGAGACTTGTTACAAAAAAATGTCTGACTTTGTTGCATTATATTTTGATCTGTGACTAAAAATGTCTGACTTTGTTGCATTATATTTTGATCTGTGACTTCAAAACATGACAAGCTTTTTGAGCCTCAATGTCAACATTCTCAGTGTCAAATATTTACTGAGTCTTTTATATGCCTCATCATGTGATCACAGGGTTTCGTTTCAAGGACAGGCAGAATAGGAGAGAGAATAAGAGACGGTAAACATCGTTTTGAGATCAGACGGCCTGCGACAGGGAACAAAGGAACGAGGGCTGCGCGCACGTGTGTGTGTGTGTGCGTGTGTGTGTGTGTGTGTGTGTGTGTGTGTGTGTGTGTGTGTGTGTGTGTGTGTGTGTGTGTGTGTGTGTACACGTGTAGCAACTTAAAAAAGAAGTGGAACACAGATACTATGGCCTAAAGTGCTGTAGTTAAGTTGATGGTGCGTTTAATGCACAACTTGTGACAGCCATCACAGTCAGCAGCAAAAACTGGTCAAAAAGTGAGAGCGAGAGAGAGAGAGAGAGAGAGAGAGAGAGAGGCAGAGAGAGGGAGAGAGAGAGAGAGAGAGAGAGAGAGAGAGAGAGAGAGAGAGAGGGGCCTTTTATTAGCAGACTGTGCTGACAAAAGGCTGTAACGGCTGACAATGGCACTGCCGAACCGCTGCTCTCAACCCAGCAGCAGAACACAGCCTATTTATGACACCCACATGGCTCTATTCAATCCAAAAGCCGTATAAAAATATATGTGGTCATTATTTATTTGCCTGATGCCCCACTATAATGATTGTAATTAGCTGACTTCCAGAGTACACTTAGTGGAATAACACAGAATGGCTGCACACAATTACATCAGCTCAAGGAAGGGAAAATAAATAAAAATAGCATGAAGTAATAACCAATAACAGTGCTGTTTATAGGTGGAAGAGGAAATGCAGAGAAACATTAACCCATTAAGACCTGAGGCCGATTCTACAAATGTTTTCTAAATCCTAACAGTTTTTTGAAAACAATGTAAAAAGTATTTTTTCACGATTTTTCAAAAATAGCAGATCTACAAGCTCATAGTGCGGCACTCGGTGCCGCGCTATGAGCTTGTATATCTGCTATTTTTGAATAGCTAAAGAATTCTAAAATGACAGAGAGGAAATGCAGAGAAATATTAAATGTATGTGTCCGGGTAGCTCAGTCGGTAGAGCACTCGGCTTTGGACCGCAAGGTCCTGGTTTAGATCCTGGGCACGCCAACTCAGCGTATGAGTAGAAAGGTGTTACCTAAGTCGTGCGGTATAGTACTGGGACGTAATGGCAGGTGTTCCACCCCACCTCAGCAATCTCCCAGGGCTCTGGCACAGTGGTTTTCAACCATTTTCATATCAAGGTCCATTATTAATTCGGCATTTGAGCCACGGACCACCATTTGATGAGATTTAGACTCTCGCACCCAAGACTTTGAATATTTTGTTATCGTTGCAAGAGATTTTGTCCACAATTCCATGCTTTATTGATGTTGGTACCGTCAGGAGAGATGACAGGCAAACGTTGATCAAAAGAACGATTCTTCTACATTCTCTAATTGAGTAAGACTTCTTGTAAATTAAATAGTGCAGATGTTTAACAACAATTTAACTCTTGAGAGCGTAAAATGAAATCTCCATCATTTAGCTAGAGACCACCTGGAGGACCACTGGTGGTCCCCGGACCCCTGGTTGAGAACCACTGCTCTAGCACATTGAAAAGGGGATAGGCACCCTTGTTCTCGGCCGATACCGACAATAAGCCACTCCGACCTACTTACTTACAGCGTTCATTAAACCACGTTAACACCGCCGTCCCTATTCTGGGCATGTCATTATAGGCGAAAAATCTTCCAAATAAAATAAAGTAAAAAATGATGTGACACGTTGTGAGCTTGTAAATCAGCTATTTCTATTTTTTTTTAATTTTATAGAGCTTAATATATTTAACTCTCAGAGGTAAATATACATTACACGCACAAGTTTACTGTTCTGACACAACTTAAAAAACGGAGCGACTGTGAGTGAGTGATTTGTGTGTAACCCCCCCTAGGGCTTTCCTTTCATCCCGGTCGGCGGTGTTCCCATACGTTTCGTTGACAAGCGTGATGGAGTGTTATTCCAGTGAGTGTCCCCTGGAAGTCAGCTGATTGCATTCATTATACTGGGGGCGTCAGGGAAATAAATAACTATGCAAGTAAATAAATGAATGAATAAATAAATAAATAAACAACGATAAGATTTATGGACGAGGCTCAAGTGGGGCAACGCAGACTTTTGAAAAGATAACCAGGGTAAGGATTCTATAAATGTATCCGTGGCCACGATGCTCCGTATTCCTTTGCATATTGTGCCGACGTGTGAGCTTCAATCAACGTATCTAATCTTCTTCCTTTTAGAGACTATGAATTAGGCAATACGCACGGAAGCTCGTTCTCAGACTGTTCAAATCTAGGACATTTACAATACGCATCAATTTATCTGGCCATAGTTTAGGGTGACCCATTATGAAGAAAGTTAGATGTTGGAGAAAAGTAAAAGTAGCTTGCAGCGCAGTGAGCACGGCATCATTCACATTGAATGGATGTGATGTTAAATTATGTATTTGTTTATTTCTGTTTTAAACAGGGACAATCCACCAGCCTGACACTCAGCCTGTATTTTCATTTAGTTTCACTCCAGAACGACAACATTTTAATGGGCGTGGCTAACGGTTCAAGGCCTGGAGCCAGGCTAACAATCCACACAATCAAATTATGACATCTCCAGAAGGCTAAACTGCAGTAGTCAAGAACCACCCCACTTTCTATTGTCAACACTGACCAGGCATTTATAACCCCTGACACTGACTGCACCTTTCCTTAACCTTACACTTTGTCCGCATTATTAAATCTAATCATTTCTTACATGACCATCATTATCAACAACTGGTCTGAAATGGCCCGTTTGGTACATTCAGAATCAACTGTAAGACTTCAGTTTATTAAACAAGCATTTGAGGCACAATTTGGGCACATAAATCTTCCAGTGGTGTCTATGGTTCCATTTCACTTGGATCTGGATCTAACCAGTCTGGATAGTAAAACAATATAGCACTAAAAATGTAAAATGACAAATTGCATCATTATTACTGTTTGTTTTCAGCCATAATGTTATCTTGTTAAATTGTATTAGTTGTGATTGCATATTGAAAATGCTATTACAACTACTACAATGTTAATGTGGGAAATAGAAATGAAAAATGACGGTAAGATGGAGATAAATTGAGCTCTTTAGCAGGCCTGTGTTCTTTTCAGGGCTGCACAAACATCGGGCGTGGCTGATGGGGGGGGGTTATACCATGGATGTTACAGTTCTGATGCAATGAGGAACTGCCTGAAACAGTTCAAACCTCATCTGTTGACCAAAGGCACCCTGGGATGGAGATTCGAATGACTTCACAACCACATGAACCCTAGCGTCCCTGTTCTGGGGGGGGCGAACAAGTAGAAATCTACAAGCTTTGGGAGCTTGAGGATTGTGAGCTTGAGGATTAGCTATTTTCAGGAAAGATATAATGTTGTAGTAGGGGGAAAAGGCGATCAGACCAAGTATAGAGCCCTGGGGGACACCGGTCAGCTAAGTATAGGGTTTAAGTGGTTAGAGACAAAAGAGCGATGAGAAAAGAAGCTGAGGGGCATGAAATTGTGTGAATTAAATGTTGGCCAGGTGGGAGCGTTATGAGAAAACTATGAAGACCTGGCCTGCTGCCCTGAGGACAAGGCTGTGTGGAACAGAATCAAAAATGCACTGGGCTTATTAGGTGACTGCTTTCTGATCTATCTGCTCTAAGCTTCCAAAACAGTGCTGGAAGGCTCTGACACATTTGATGTTACAGGCTTGCTGTTGCTTATTGAATGGTCAAAGAGTGAACAGCAAGACGGAAAGACACAGTTACTTAACCACATAAACCCTATACAGTATATGCTTTTTGGACCAGGGTCTCCCAGGAGTCTATGCTTGGCCTCCTCCTTTTCCCCCACTAAACTAAATCTCTTCACCAAAAATAGTCTATATACAAGCTCACAGCACGTCAAATGTTCACCTATTTTCGCCGAATGTTTGCCTAATAGGATATGCCCAGAATTGGGACGCTATAGGGTTCATGTGGTTAACCAACGACAGCAATTCAATGTATTAATAGACATGTTAAAGGTAGGGTAAGTGATATTGTTTGGTTAAAACAAAAAGTATTTTGTTAAAAGGTTAAAATACTATATTCTGATAGTAATCATTGCTATAGAGTGTTTTTTCAGTAACAGATGTCTCCCTGTCTCTTTAATAAACAGAAAATACATTTTTCGGTAGGTGTCAAAATCTCAGCCAATCAGGAGAAAGTACCCATTTTTAAGCTTAATTTGTATAGTGTTCCAGTTCCTATTTTGTCTGCTCATTTCTTAGTGTCATCAATTCCAATTTCACTTGTTTAATCTGTATCCTGATTGAGTTCTCTGTCCTGGTTGGATAAAATTGGAAATTAAACTGAAACTGAAACGAAAATGAATTTTCTGTTTAATAAAGAGCTGGAGAGACAAGAAGACTCCTAATACTGAACAAACACTCTATAGCAATGAGTACTATCAGAATATAGAGCTATTTAACACTTATTTTAACCAAAGCAAATCACTTACCCTACCTTTAACATATAAAATAATAAAAGCAATCTCTATAAATGTTTGAAAGTCCACTATGTTTTAATCCTTAATCCTAAATCATTTCTAATCCATGCTGTGCCCACACTATTCATATAGGAAGTCCATATTACCATATTATTGGACTAACATGTGTTGTTCATCTGTGTGGGACCTTGTTTTCAAAAGGTTAGTCAGTGCAGTATAGGGTAGCAAGGTTCCTCTCAAACACATTCCCTCGGGGCTTGTTAAAAATACAGGAAAAACAGCTTTACAGTCTTTAATCGGATGTGCCTCGTGTGTTTTTAACAATTCTGACCATCATAATCCATTAAAGTGTCAACTTCCAGTGGAATTAATTCAATCATACTCATAATCAAAATGCTTGCTCTGAGCGCTCCCCGCCGCGGGGCTTAGAGTGACGGCGCTCCGAGAATGAAAAGGCACATTAAAATGGACTGGAGCCTGCAATCCCCCAAAAAAGGCATTTGCTGCGCTCTGCATGTGCCAAGGACGTGCAACAGTAAGGTCAGGATCAAACATTGCCGGAATACTGAATAAGTCAGCCTCCCTGAGGGAGAGAAAAGGATTCCTGGATCCAGCTCATCCTCCCCCCTGCCCAATGGTTAACCCGTTAAAACCGGGGACGCATCCGTGTTACCATTTAAACCATTATTTTATACAAAAGAAATCACACCCTGTGTGAAGAGAGTGGTGCCTTTGATGAGCCCCGTATTGATGTTGTCATCAATGTTTGTTTATTGGACATACATACATACGGACGGACACACACACAGACAAAGTCAGATATAGGAGTGGTTGGCACCACTCAAAAATCATGAAAATGTGTGCAAATCTTTGAATATATATATATTTTTAAAGCAAACATTTGTAACTCGAATCTTTGCCTCTCGGGGGTCCCTGGAACAAAATATTTTCAGATGGGGGTCTGCGGCCAAACAAATATCATGTCAAGGTCCTTGACATGAAAAAGTTGGAGAACCACTGATATAGCAACATACGTTTTTTCAGAAAACTGTCAGGATACAGGAGACATTTTGTAGAATCGGAACAACAGGCCTTAATGGGTTAAAGTCTTATCACTGCAGGTATACGCTGCTCCCGGAGGCACACTACTCCCACCGCTTGAGGAAACATGCCATGCATAATATATTATATGGGCGTACATACTGTACAAAACTGTGTGAATGTGCATATGAAGACGTTGTGATGAGCATTACAATGACTCTCACAGTCCATGTCCAGATCATCTCTCCTACATTTTTCATACGGCACACAGTCGAGGGTGTCAGATGGCAAATTCTGATGAGTCATATCTGCCACCATATTTCATGTACTGTATCTTATCCACGGCTTGTCTCTGTCTTAACAATTGTGAGTTATTGTTTTAATTGTCGGACATTTTAAAGAGTTGTCACATTTATGATGATGATGATTGTTATTATATGTTAGTCAGATGAGGTCTGGAATGTATCTTGCAACACCAGCTGCTCCATTTGTAACATGGCAGAAAACAAGTAATACAAAAAAACTAAAAACAAACAAACATGTATTCAACATAACTTTACGATCACATAAGACCATTTTCAAGACCCTTAAAAATATTCAATTTAAAGATTAATTGGAGCAAAAAAAAGTGCTTGGGTCTAACCCTAATAAATCCTGGAAGGCTGTAACTCTGTTGGTTGGTTGCTGGCCAGCCAATGTTATTATGGTGGGCTGACTCATAGTTTCTCAAGGGGTTGGCCTGCCATCTTAGAGCACATTTTCATTTGGTGGAGCAGGGTTGACTTTAAAGCAGTGTGCAAACACTTGTACAATGTAGAATTACAATACTGTAGAACAGTTATAATCACACAAGTAAAAAAAACAACAACAACAAATTTGTCTACTAGTCCCTTAATGTCCCGAGGCAGTGGAGAAAATAAACCCTTTGTTTTGACCTTTTGCAGACAAATTCAATGTTGTCTTTCCAGGATAACAGATGGTCTATCATTTAGACCCAAGTGTTTTGTAAGAAAATACCTGTTGATTTATTTATTTTCATTAGGGATAACAATATAAACCTTTGTATACTGTACATTATCCAGATACCCCACTGTTGGCCAGCTGACACAGTACATATACCTATATATCCTGATACAGGTATATGTACTTAGGTGATAGATGTATATTCATGGATATATATTCACTCTTGATAGTGTATTTATACAATACTTAGTTATATTTATTGATATATCATGTTATCAGTCCAAACAATTGCAGATGTCTAAGGTCATACTCCATGTGTGTTTTTGTATTAGTATGATTATTATGATTATTATTATAACTGTACTTGTACCTGTATTTATCTTGTATTTCATGCTGCTGTTGCTGCTACGACACCTGACTTTTCCCACGGGCATCCATAAAGGTCACTCTAACTGTCTACAGCCTCGTTACCAGCCTTTTCTCAACTCCAAGGAGAAAAGCCTATTAACGACCAAATGCAGAGAATGTCTAGAGGGCGGGACTTCCGTCATATGTACTTCCCCGGTCTTTTTTGACCAATCACAACACTAAGTTTCATGCATAGAAAATGTAAACAGATCTGTAAAGCCTCAACGTAATTTCCTTGGGCGGTATTTCTGCCAGATGTCAGTACTTCCATTTAGACACTCAACTGGCATAATCTTGCCCAGCGGGAACTGTCTATATATCCTTTACACGGCTTGATTGAATGCTCGATTCTGATTGGTCAATCATTGAATTCAGCGGGCTGTTATTGCTAGACAGCAGACCATTGCTATGGATGGAGAGTGTGCGACTGAATCAATCAATCAACCAACGTATCTATCTATCTATCAATCAATCAATCAATCACCAACCAACCAACCAACCAACCAATCAATCAACCAATCAATCAGTAAGTCAGTGAGTCAGTCAGTCAGTCAGTCAGTCAGTCAATCAATCAAACTAAAGAGTACGCTAAATGTTTTTGAGGTGAGAAATAGGCAATGAAGAGAATATTGATTAATATTTCACCAACACTTACTACTGGAGTTTTGCAAGTCTACCATGTTGCGCTGATGCAGCTGGCATAATCTAATGGACTATTTTCTTTACTGTAGATTTTGTAATTTCTTTATTGAAGTAGCAGTGTAATATGCGGGATAATTAACAGCGAGCCAGTCATTGTTGGGAAATGTACCCCCTCAGGGTGATAAAGACCCCTCCACTTCGCCTGTCTGGGTTTATTCAGAGGGTGAAGAAATACAAATTCTCAAGAGCATCATTATCATTCCACTCAGCCACTTCAAGCCATGTTGGTGCAAACCAGGGTTGCCTGATTTACTTACCCACTTAATTCTATATACTTTGTTGACCCCTGAGTCCCTCGGGGGTCTATTTGAGCCCCCTACTTTTTCCATCGATACCAAATCTCTTTGCCGAAAATAGCAATCTACAAGCTCAAAATGTGTCGCAAGGCAAGATTTTCGCTGAATGTTCACCCCAGAATATGGACGCTAGGGTTTGTGTGGTTAGAGCTGTATTAACAGAATACTCTACTATGTTTTGATTAGGTGTATGGCAATCACCTGTATGGCAATCATTGGTATAGAAAGTGAACATCATAATCTACATGAAATTACACCATTGGTTATGACAGCAGATGAAAGGCTATTTTTTGACACCAAAATGTCTGCTTAAATAGTTTTGAGACATTTTTTTTTACACCAAAATGTCTGCTTAAATTGTTTTGAAAATCGACTAAAGAATATAGAAAGTGAGCTGTAGCACAACCCTCCGGTATTCACCTCCCACGCTCACCCACGGCAGGCGCCCACACCCCCCCAATCCGTCTGTCCGTCCGTCCGTCCGTCAAAAAGAAAAGAAATGAGAAATGTCTCGGAGGTATCAAGACTAGGGGGGACGATTATTTACCATTCTGTCCCTATTGGGACATACTGTAACTGAATGTGACTTCACAACGCTCGGAACGACGACAACCTCGTCTAAGCTCATTCGGCGGTGCCTCTTGTGGCTCAAGTCACCTTCAGACGGCACGCCTCCGTCATTGAAAACAAGTGCACTTTTTTCAATCTGCCTGGTTTTCCAATCATACTGTGACATATATACTGTGAAAGTGGGTTAAAGCAACCGTTTCTTATTCTATATTAACTAATATTGCTCTCCCTGGGGGTCCCCAGATCCCCAGGGGCACTCGCTGTCAGGCCGTATCAGAGCCTATATACAGTATGAGATACGGGCATTAACCACTAGGCCATCAGAATTCTGTCTGAGGTACAGTAGCAGGTAAAACAGTTTTGAGTATTTCGGAGAACAGAATTATCTGGTGATTCACATCTTAATAGAAACTGTTGAGGTCAATGGCAAAACACAATTCATTGTTTGTAGGTTTAGTTGGAGATCTGCCATAGTTGTCATAGTATCCCACATCTGATTCCCTGCTCTTTCTCCAGAATCCATTTTTTTCCCAAAGCCACGTTCCTTGGCCACTTTCCAACTTCCCATTTATAACTCTTTTTTTCCACCCCAAAAGTCCCTGGTCAAGTATGATTTATTATATGAATGGATTTTAATCTCCTTTGTGGGAACAACCAGCTGTACACAAAAATGTACCTAATCATTTGTTACTATAGTCATTTGATCTACTGAGCCCAGTGTCCAATCAAAACTTGCCTTAAATGTTTCCCTTCTTTCATGTGTCCATGTCTGTATCACAGACGCTAATAAACTGTTTACATTTTGGAAAAAGTGAAAAACGGGCTTCCTCACTATCTGCATAATTAGGCTAATGGTCAATGCCTGTGTGCTCAGATCAATTTCTCAACATACTGAGGATAAAAATGTGGATTAGACAGAGGTTTCCTTAACTCTTTCATTGTCATGGACAATTTTTTAGTTTTCTCACACAGAACCAGAGATAACGCGATCCGAAGATTTGCTGCTCCATTCACTTCCATGTTAACGTATTACTTAAAAATGCTGTATCTCGGCTCCTGTGTACTTTTTTTTTTACTATGTATTATTGGCCGAGACATGTTATTTTCAAAGGCGGACAACAAATGTCAACGAGGTCGCGATTACCTCGTTGACATTTGTGAAACCACAGAGTGACACCCCCCCCCCCCCCGAATTAGCATCATCAGGGGATCAATCATACTGGAGATAAATATTCTGTGAGTACTTGAAAAGGTTATAAAACACAAAAATCACTGGCATTGGGTGAGTTAATTAACCCTTGCATTGTGTTAGAAAACTGCATCCACTTGTGGTGTTAGCGGGTCAAATTTGACCCGTGATTTAAATCAGCCCAAAATACTCAAAAAAAGTAAATAAATAAAAGTGCATATATCTATATACTAGAGTTTCGGGGGGCTACGCCCCCCGCAACCCCAGCCGCGCACGGGGCCCAGCGTGGCCGTGTGTATATTGGGGGACCCAAATCGCCGGAGTAAAACTGTGGAAAAGTTTTTTTGAAAAAGGAAAAAATTTGAAGAAATAATATTTGTTATGTTTCAGGGGGTCCACAGGGGGTCCGCGGACCCCCTGATGGTCCACTGACCCCCTGTGGAGTGTTGGGACGCGCGGGGACACCCCTGGAACATTGCGGACCATTTCGGTGTTTTTTTTTTTTTCATGAAGGTGGTTGCTTGTTTCTGGCGCTGGCTGTGCAAACCTGGCAACCCAGCGCATGCTGCCGCACGTTACACCAGAAATGGTGCCTGGATAAAATGGTGACCAAAAAAAAAGTTTGGAAAAAAAGGAAAAAAGCCCCGCAGCGGCTGCCTGCTGTTGTGGTGATGAGGTCGTGCGCACGGTAAACGGTACGAAGCTGCCTCCCCTTCCGTTTTGTCCGACATTTGGTGAGTAGAATTAATTATGTTGCGCGGTGGAAAAGGTGTAGTGAGCAGTGAGATGTCCCCTACGCGAGGCGTAAATTCAGCGCGGCCGCCGTGGCGAGTCAGTTGGCGACATGTGGTCTGGCGGTGCGTTGTTTATTCGATAACAGAGCTGTGGGGTGTCGCCACCGAGGGTGCGGAAGTCGGTCGCCATTTATATAGTTAGATATATATAAAATGATTGTCTTCTAATTATAAAATATTATATTTAATATGATAATCACACATTACATTATGAATACAATCTAAACATAACTTACAGATGCTGCCATTTTAATTGTGCATCTGATACCGTGGTGTACTGAAAGTCATCGAGCACACCCACTCCGGCACTGTGCTACAAATCACAGCATACTACAGAGCATTGCACCATGCCGTGTCTGTTTGATGCACATTTTAATGGCTGTATCCATATCTGCATCTAACTGAAATGCATTCATCATAATTTGTGCATTTTGGCTTTGAAAGTAAAATATTTGTGCTAAAAGAGGGTATGAATACACCCAAGTAATTTGGGGCTCAAATGTGGCCACATCTGTGGCACTCTACAGCCTAAATGTAATTTTGCGGCATTATAGGACTAGTGGAAATATTATATTTCATATAGAACTAATGTAATAATATTGCTGAGACGATGCTCTGGCTGGAAAAAAAAGAAATGCAGGGAACTGAGAATAATACAATCTATGGCCCTGGCTACTTTAATGTAATGTTGAACAGTTTCATTTGCACAAGTAGCCTGACAGAATCATTTGTTCAACTGTACCAAGCATTTAAGCAATATCTGGAGAATATTTCACAAAGGAGGATTATTAAGTTAGCTGCATAATTTATTACAACGTGCTATTTTTCTCTGATAATTATTAGCAATCATGAACACACATGACTGAGTTTTTTATATTTAGTTTTACAGTTTCATGTCATTATCACCAGAACATATAATCTTTTTCCCAATTAGCGTATCTGGCCAACTTCCAAATACTTTTTTGTAAAATACAAACGTAACCATCTGACCTCTACAAACCGTTTTACCAAACATTAAAATGGGTTCCCAAATTATCATATCATTTAAGTTCTCAAGGTCATTAAAAATGTATTGAATAAAACACTGGCTGGTAGTTCAGTGGTCAGAACAGATGATGAATATGGGTACTTATTCCAACATTAGTGGCATTTATTTTAGCATTTACTTGTAACTAGACCCCTGGGGTACCCTGGTCAATGAAGTATCATATCAAATACTGTACCTTTATTAAACCATATGGTTTCAATAGCTAAGAGAATAGCAAACAAACTATGCTTACTTGTCTGCCTCCAAACAAGACTCTTCCACAAAATCAAAGGTATCATTTCAGGAAGAAAAAAAACAACCTAGAGGGTGTCAAGTAACCACTTAAGCCCGATTTGATATTTTTTAAATAATTCACAAGTTTGCATGTTGGCCTATAACGACATAATAATGACCCAAAATTAAAGCGGATAATGAATGTATGTATGGCTGCAGACAAAAAACAACTTGTCTATAACACTGCCACACGTCACATGCAGATCGTTGGCCGTGGATTGAGATGCACTCAATGCGAATCTAAACTCAGATGAATGAACTGAATTTGAGGTTCCCAGTTCGATCCCGGGCTGGGGCACTAGAGCTAGTGTCGAAGTGTCATTGAGCAAGACGCTGAACCCCTAATTGCTAACCCCTTATTGCTCCCGATGAGCAGGTTGGTGCCTTGCATGGTTTCCTCCGCCATCGGTGTATGAATGTGTGTGTGAATGGGTTAATGGCACAATCAATGTAAATCGTTTTGGATAAAAGCGCTACATATAAATGCACCTTTTACCATTTTACCATTTACCCCAAATGACGCCCCTGCCCAACATCTACAGTATACATTTAAGATTTGTGTTGTGTAGCTTATGGAACTGTGGATACACAATAACATGTTTTATTCCCTTGCCCCCCCCCCCCCCCCCCCTCCTCTGATTCTGGTCACCACCATAAACTATAGTCAATGTTGAAACCATTAAAACAGCAGGATTTTGAGTGGTGCTCTCAGTGAAGCACTCAGCAGTGATACAGGTGTATTGTTGCTGAGCCAGGCACACTCCCGCCATAAGTAATGGTTTGACATGGCGTTCAGCGTTTTGACACTGATCAAGTGCAAGCAGTGCACTCCACAGACAATAGCACACTGCAGCAGCAAGCACTGGATGCTGATTTTGAATGAATGATTATAGATTTTTTCGTGTCTACACAAAAACAAAAAACAAAAAAAAAAAACATTCTGTGCTAAAGCCTGGTGCCAACACTACTATGCTCTAACAACCTGAAGCGGAAGTGCTGCTTAAATAAGTGTTGAATCTATGAAAAATCAAGCATGATTGTCTTTGTTAGAAAAGTACTTTATTCTAGTAACAAGCTAACTTCCCAACCTACACATTGCCAATTGTAAATATTAGTCACAGCTTCAGCTATATCGTATAAAAATACAGACACTTTGTCAGTTAATGTCTGTATTATGTGTTTACATTTTCTCCAAAATCATTCAAATGTTATCTAAACCCACCTGAGTATTTGAGTAAATGTCAATACAAGTCATGTACATTTGAATTTGATTTGTAGGCTAAATCAAACTTTTCTTTAGGTAGAATTTTGAGCTACACTTTTCAACATCAATCAATCTACTGATACCGCACAATGATATTTAGCATGCTGCAATAATGTTAAGATTCCATTTTTAAACAGCGCTAAAGTAAATCAATTCCCATCTATATTAACAGACTCTATATGTTCTGTACACTTGGCACCGATTGGTGCATCTCAGTGAATATTCCTCCATAGGAGCCAGACAAGTATGTTGTGTTCCCAGGTCTGGGGAAATGCCAATTCTACCATCTACACTTTGCTACCTCCCCCGTCTGTGTACGGAAGAAAATACGTTAACAATGTTCTACAGGTTCTGTGCAGCATTGGCACTGGCAAGCATTGCTGTGAATGTTAAGAAAATTAAACATAACTTTTTTTTTTTTTTAAAGGTAACATATTTAACAGCTTATTAGGGGTGAAACAGTCAAAATAATTGATTTAATCAATTACTAAAACAAATATTAAATCAATGAATCCTTTGGACATTGGTTGGGCATGTCATTATAGGTGAAAATTGTAAAAACTTTAAAGAATAGTTAAAATAGCGACACAACAGGTCAACATTGCGGTGAGATTGTAGACCTGTTATTTTCACAATTGTCACAATTTTTAGTATACTTGTAGTAAGTATAAAATAACTCTTCAGTGGTAAATTTATTCTTTGATACATAATTATTTATACATAAAAATCTGCTTCACAATTATTTGATTAATCAAATTCCAGCCCTACAGCTTGTAATGTATTAATAATTCCATACAGATTACAGTACTCTGAAAGGCACAAATTAAATGTAAATGCCAATTGCTGCAGTATTGCTCTCCCCACCCCAGCCGTGGAGGTCCCCCACTCTCCATTTGTAAACGTTGCAAACACTTACAAACAGTGATCTGCACAAAAAAGCCATCTGTACATAACATTACGTAGTACGTACCACAATGAAATGAATGGAACCCCAAAGGTTTCCTCTACAATCAAACAAACAAACCACATTATGCTTTGGAAAATGGCTGTCAGTAAGGTCAAGTATACCATGAGTATCGTATGTATGTCTAAAGCGAAAATGGCCGATCTACAAGCTCACAACACATTGCAACGCAGCATTGTAAGTTGGTTAAGCCTTGATTTGCCAAGATTAGCTGAGGGGACCTGGATGTGTCCCTTCCAACGTCATGTGCATTAAGGATATGCACATGAGAATACAATGAAACAACCTACTGTACCATCCTCTAATGAAGTATAGCATCATTCTGCTGAAGTGAGTGAAAACTAATTAAAATAACAAGAGATAACATTACTTTGTAACTCTTCTGGGCTAGCCATATGAGAGTGTAGAATATTAATCGATTTTTTTTGTTTTAGATTTTTCACTTGCAAGGGTGAGTGTTCTTTTTTTATTCTCTCTAAAGCATTGGGGCCAGTGTGTGGGTGTGGGAATGAGAGTTGTTGTGTTTAAGCTGTAACTAATGAAACCCATGGGTCCATGATGACAATAGGAGGATGTTTGATGCACTACTATTTGGTGCCAGAATATGCGTGGTGTCTGGTGTGTTGAGTGTGTAGATGCTATATGTTTGGAGCGTGTGTGTGTGTGTGTGTGTGAGAGAGAGAGAGAGAGAGAGAGAGAGAGAGAGAGAGAGAGAGAGAGAGAGAGAGAGAGAGAGAGAGAGAGAGAGAGAGAGAGAGAGAGAGAGAGAGAGAGAGAGACAAACAAACAACAAGTAAAGGATTCTGGGAAGGAGATTTTAAGATACTTTCAAATAGTATTCTCCTATTGGTCCAAGAGCAGTGGGGTATAGTGACATCGCCCTAACAATACATCTGAAAAACTACTGGCTGGACTGGACTGCTAATTAGGAATTAGCTGTGCACCTTAATGCTCCCTGGCCATGGAGCATAAACCCCACTGATTCTGGTGACCCCCCTTCCTCTAGTCTCCAGTAGCCAGACAACTATTCCACAATCTCTGAATGCTAAGCATTGAATATTGTGGGAGTCAACTGTCTGGCTCGAGAAACTACCCTTCCTTTAGCAACATCTTGGGCCTGCCACAGAAAAACGGAATTTTGACAAAAATGAGTTAAACACAGATTAATTTACCTAAAAGTCACTCAGAACTAGACTTGCGTAGCCAGACAACTATTTTATTTCATCTTATGCTACGTTAATTTACCAATCACAATGAGTTTATAACTAAAATCTATGACTCATAAATACAGTTGAAAATACATTTGAAAACAGCTTTGAGAATATGCTGAAGATGATTTTCATAGGCAATAGGCCCAACATTTGTGGGGGAAAAAATAGAAAATTAAAACTGGCTTTGATCCAAAATGAAATCAACAGTTTAATTTGTCACGGTCAAAGACAATCTGTAGGTAATAAAACTATGTTATTGTCATCATAAAACTCACAATTCATCAATTGGCATTACAAAATGTCTCTGTGTCTCTGTAGTGTGGCCTACATTTATGAGATGGCTGTTTCTATTCATTGAGTTATCACTGAGTATATTTAAAAGTTAAAGAAATAAACGCAAAATGCTTTTGCTCAATACAAATGTACATGCCGCCCTCCACCCACCATACGCGCTCGCTGGGGGCTACTTGGTGGTAGTCAGTTTTGCAATCCCCATGCTCTCGATTAAGAAAAACCCCATGTGTGCAGTTTATTAGTTATGACAGATGTTATAAATCCCTGTGTGTGATAAATCAGTGATGTGATAAGTTGAAAATAGGACAAAATATGAAGAATATGTAAAAAAAAGGTCTACCTGTAATTATCTATAATAAATATAGCAGCATTAGCCACTACTGTACAGCAGTGGGACGTACAATATGAAGCCAGGAACACAGAGGATGAAAAGAAAATATATTCTATTAATGTAGGATTGATGTCTGAAAAATAACAAGCTACTTAATCTATATCACAAAGTATATTATGCGTGTTGCTTTCAAAGCAGAATAGACTGTAAAACTGAGTGCATGGTGCTCAAACTGTATAGGCGTGTTTATTTACCAGCTTGCTAGAGCTGGTCAAGGAATGTGGGCGTTTCCTTCCAAATGGTGTGCCCTTCATTGCATATACCCCACCATGCAAAAGCGGCGTGGCTTTAGGGAAAAGGGGCATGGCTTTAAACAACGCTAAAAAAACACCAAGGCCTTCTGCTGGCCAAAGAAATGAACCACAGATTTGAAAGTTGATAGTTCATATGATTAATGAGAAAGCAATTTTCTATGTCTCTGAAACACATGTTCAAAGAAGTTGCATATGTTATTTAATACTGTAGTTTTAAATGTTTAGCTTGCTGCAAGCTGGTATACATTATGACTCATGTATGAATCCATACACCCATGTATCAAATGGGTGTATGTAAATGCCAACCATTTGTCATTTACATAATTATACTGTGTGTCTCTCCTGACTCATATGCTATATATAGTGAAGACTTGAAAGGAATTGAATGAATGTGTTTTGAGAGGTCACAGTGACATTGACCTTTGACATTTTACCACGTATATCAGTTCATCCTTGAGTCCAAGTGGATGAAATTCCCTCAAGACATTCCTGAGATATCCTGAAGTTGGGACAAACATGAGGTCACTGACCTTGACCAGCGTTGACCTCCTACTTCCAGTGAGTTCATCCTTGAGTCCAAGTGGACATTAGTGCCAAAGGTCATGACAATCCCTTAAGGCATTCCTGATATATCGCATTCAGTGATCTTGATTGTTGAATCAAGAATCAAGATAAAAATGAGGATATTATGTGTCACTAACTTATATACTGTAAGGAAAAGCAACAACATGTCAATGAGACTTGAGGCAAAATTGTGCGAACATCCTACCGTAATAATATAATAAAGAAAAAAGAAGTACGACAGCTGCCGGGAAAAAAAACTCTTACTAAGCCTTGTGCCCATTTTGCATAATCACAAATAGTTTCTTGCTAGGATGATGCTCGTCCTTCATAATCCTTTTAGCCGCGCACAAGCACCTGCCTTTGTAAATAACTTGCAGAGACGGGAGAGACCTCCAAGTGGTGCGTTCAGCCGACTTCACCACCCTTTGCAGCGGTGCTGGAAAGAGCTCTGTCCGTACCATAATGGTCATGCCCCCTGACAGGATGCTTTGGGTTGCGGCAAGGTAGAACGATGTTTGGATCTTTTGAGACACCTTGAATCTTTTCAGCTGTCTCATGTGGTACTGGCGTTACCTCACTTTCTTTGCCACAGCCTCTGTGTGCATACTCCCAAGTCAGGTCCTTGGTGATGTTCACCCTGACGTATTTGAAGCTGTCCACCCTCTCCACTGGCTCTTCGATAATCAAGAGAGGCGTGTGAGACATTTGTCTCTGCGTACATAATTCTACAATCATCACCTTCCCGACATTCAGGAAGAGGGCTGTTTTCCTGGCACCATTTCGTCAGGCCTGCCACCTCCTCTAGATAGGCCCTGTCGTCGTTTTTTGATAGGGCCCACCATTGTGTCGTCCGCAAATTAAACAATGGTGTTTGGGCTGTTCTTAGCCACACAGTCATGGGTGTAGAGGGAATAAAACAGGGGACTCAATACGCAGCCCTGGGGGGGGGTTCATCCTTGAGTCTAATTGGACATTTGTGCCAAGTGTCATGAAATTCCCTCAACGCATTCCTGAGATATTCCCTCCCACGGTTGTGACAGATGGACGGATGTAAGTACGTACGTACGTTTGTAGCCTACGTGCGTACGTAGGGAAAACCCTGAAACATAATGCCTACGACCACGGCTGTTGCAGGCATAAAAAGCAGTACTTCCAAAACTTCTCTCTCTATCACGTACACCAGTGCACAAAGACACCCAGCAGCATTACAAATGACAAATGACAAGTGTTTCAGCAGGGAAAATAATGATATAAACATGAGAGCAAAGTTATTTTCCACAGAAAGTAAACCAGCAGTAAATCACTAATTATAGACTTCAAAAAACATCAAGAGCTTTCAGGTGGAACTTACAAGCATTGAAGCGACCTGAAGTGTAGTCAAAAGGGTACTTTCAGAACCACTTAAAATCATCATCTCACAATGCTGTCTTTCTACTGTACATCTGCTCATCATTCCTCCAAGAAAGAAACACTCCAAGACACTGCTGAGAAGTGTATATTTGCGGTTCAGTTCTGTGATTTCTGTAACTTTGTGATAAGAATGGGGTCTATTTTTGTGCCAGTGCAACTAGGCAGCCGTGCCATATACGAACACACAATCAAGGACCTTGCACACCATCAGCTGAGTCAAATGACTAATTGCAATTGTGTTACATGTTTCCTTTATGTGTACAAATGCCATTTTTAAGTAATAACACACAATGACTGAAAGAGTTTTAAATATGTTTATATGTTTATTTATTGACTCTGTGGTGAAGCAAAATTATTTGTGGATCACCTGTCTCTCCTCTGCAGTGCTGGCAATCCTGTTGATTGGAAGGGCCCAAGCACTGTAGAGGAGGAGGGGTGTTTGTTCATGTTATCTAGCATTTTGCTTGTTTGCGCTTGGCACCTGAAGTATGAATTGAATTGCCTTTATTGAAAATAAGTTTGAAAAGTAGTATGTAATTGTAGATCGACTCACGGGCCCTTTGTTTGAGTTATTGATACAAATTACTATCATTGTGCTTGGTTTGTCCCACCTGTTTAAGAGCAGGCATGCTACAAATGCAGCGGGTTCAGTTTGGCTTCAGGCTACAGTAGCTAGGGACAACATCAGGGGAGAGCTGGGCCTTCGTGAAAGGTTTAGCCTGTAACCAGTATCTTGCATTCCTGATTTGTTGTTTTCTTAAGTGTAGCTTTAAGTGTTAATTACTGTGTACTCTTTTTGGAGCGTTTGCTTTTGGCCAGTCCTACGGTAGTTATTTTTGCATTTGCCGCCAAATTGTACTGTATGTTAATCTGTGAGAGGTAAATACAATTACCCAAAATGTATTTGTGGACCTGTCTGTTTTATGGAGCCTTGTGCCACCGGCCAGCCTTTTTACATGCAGTATTTTTGAGAACTTCAGGTTGTACAGTAAATGGAATACTGCGCCCAGTTTAGCAATGTAGTGGTCAATAATAAACACGTTTCCGTCGGGATGGACAGGGAGGCACAGGGGTTTGTCGGTCGACAAGACCAAGAGTCTAACTAGCACCCCCAGTGTCTGTGTCGGATTATTATGACAAAGCAGACTGATAAGGGCAGTGTGGGAACATCAGAGAGTACAGGGTGAAACTGTGTCATTCCATCACCGACACACAGGATCAGCTCTGAGATAAAGCAGACTACGATAAGGTCAGGGACAGCGTGGGAACATCAAAGGGTACAGGGTGAAATTTCAGTGTTATTCGGTGGTGGGAAAAAAGAACTCAAATGTTTTACTCAAGTAAAAGTATCAATACTGCAATGCAGACATTGTTACACAAGTAGAAGTGCGGTAATCAAAATTTACTTGAGTACCCCTTATGTAGAATGTCCCATTTCCCATTTCAAATAGCAGATCTACAAGCTCACAACGCGCTGCAAAGCGACATGTTGTGAGCTTGTAGATCTGCTATTTTCAAATTAGCCAAAGTATATAGGGATGATGCATTGGTTAATGCATGTTTTGTAATTATAACAAATATCTACAAAGTAACTTATAACTCACGTTTTACAATAATTGTAGTGGAGTAAAAAAGTACAATATTTGCCTCTGAGATGTAGTGGAGTAGAGGTACAGTACTTGAGTACATGTACTTAGTTACTTTCCACCACTGGTTTTCCAACACTGACATATAGTTGTGTTGCACCCAGAAGCATGCTGTGCCTTGCTGTGGTCTGGGCATGGACTAGACCAATGGTTTTCAACCTTTTTCGTGTCAAGGACCCCCAAATTGACACATATTAGCCCACGGACCCCCATTTGAATATATAGACACAATAAGGGTCAATTTGATTCCTAACTATTAATTTGGCTGAGGACCCCCTGGAACCCCCTCAAGGACCACTGGTGGTCCCCGGACCACTGGTTGAGAACCACTGGACTAGACTATTAGATTATGTACACACACATTTAGCGGAAAAACACAATAGTGTGACTTTTGCATAAGACACGCGGGCTATATTATCATGAAAAGACTGTGTGACATTATATCCAATATTATGGAAGCTAGTTGGACAGAAAACCGAATGATGAACAGAATATAACAGAAGGGTTATACTAGCCTGTTTCATGCATAATACTCATGGAGATGAAATAGCTGTAATGCTGCATACATTTATCTTTTACACTTCTGGGCACCTGATGGCTTAGATCCTTTTTCCTCATCAATTCTGTATTGATATGTGCGGTATAAATTGTGTTTTATTTGGTAGCATTTCATAGTGTGACTAAGTACCCCGTTCCCCCTACCTCAGGCTTCCAATGGGAAAGCCCTCAGCCTCACCCCCACCCCCTCCACATCTCTTAGGTCTGGATGGAAGACCTTCCAGGCAGTATAGCCTGCCTAGATCACAAATTAGAAGCAGGCCGCTACCTCTAACAAGGTTAATTGATCCAAAGGGCGAGGTGACGTACAAATGAGCAGTAAAAAATGGACCCCCCAAAATGTTCGCTTTAAAAGAATATAAATATATTAATTTGCACACATTTTCTCCGTTTTTCAAAAATAGCAGATCTACAAGCTCATAGCGCGGCACTCGGTGCCGCGCTATGAGCTTGTATATCTGCTATTTTTGAATAGCCAAAGTGTAAAATAATGCTTTTTAGCTCAAATCAAAAAAATGACACAGATGCGTCCCATTTTAATGGGTTAAGAAACTTTCATATGACAACAGCTGAAAGTTCTAAGCAAGGACACATTGTTGACTTTCTCGCTACAGCACGGAATGGTGGCTTCTCAAAAGTACCATCAAAGATGTGGAACAGCAAGATCCATCTAAGAGGAAGCTCTCAAGACTTCTGCCTTAAACATGTAATGTTGTTTTTGGGGCGGTGTAGCCGCCCCCTATAAGTGAGTTTTGGACACCGACCAATCCTGCACCGTGATTGGCCAATAGTCTACAACGCATTGTATACCCCCTAACCCTTCCATTGTTAATGCAAATCGATACTTTTGCAAAGTCAGCCAATCACATTACAGCTAGTGTCATCACCACTAACTGTAATGTGATTGGCTGACTTTGCAAATTCAGGACTGTGATTGGCTAGCGAAACACATAGTCCAGGGGCCAAGCCATACTTGGTACCACCTAAGGTGACCGTAAAGTTTTTGTATTTTTGTCTTCCTACATGTCTCTAGTTTATATTTTGGTATGATAACCCTTCCAATCTTGTAGCTTAATGGCAGTTATCACTACCTACCGGCTAATGTATCCGGTAGGAGACACAAAGTACAATCTTTGTGTCTCCTACCGGAAATACACCCGGGCATCAAATTATTGGGACAAAAAACAAAATATATCCATGTATTCAAGGCTTCATGGGGTGTCTAATTGATAGAAAATAAATAATTTTTGGGGTGAACTCCTCCTTTAAGTTTCCCAGGGGGACTCTCTACCCATTCAGCTATGACCACCCTAGACCGAAGGAGGGTCAACTTTTACAAGCTTATGGAAAGCAATCTTTTTGCAAACACCAAAAATCTGAGAAGTTATCAATTGCACACCCCATGAAGCCTTGTATACATGGATATATTTTGGTTTTTGTGGCAATAATTTGATGCCCGGGTGTATTTCCGGTAGGAGACACAAAGATTCTACTTTGTGTCTCCTACCGGATACATTAGCCGGTAGGTAGTGATAACTGCCATTAAGCTACAAGATTGGAAAGGTTATCATACCAAAATATAAACTAGAGACATGTAGGAAGACAAAAATACAAAAACTTTACGGTCACCTTAGGTGGTACCAATTTGTGAAAATATCAGTGTTGGCCCCTGGACTAACATGACACATGTGCAGCCCTATGAATAGCAGTATGGACTTTAAAAAAAGTCATTTATCCTTTTTTTAAAGTGAGTCATGTTGTGATGACCACACACCGCCCACTTCACACTGGGTGTGATTTTATTTTAAAGAAAATGACAGTAGCCAATACTATTTTACCCCCTTTTTCTACCCAATTTAGTTGTTATGCCAATTAAGTCCTCCCCACACATATTTCTGTGTTGTCACTGCTGTCATATCCTACTGACTCACCTGCCAGTGAGGAGCCCCCACGGCGAGGAAGTAAGGCCTTTGTCCTACCCCTCCCGCCCAACACTCACCGTCTATATATAGAGGGTCTATAAATAGACGCTTAAAAACAAGGGAACCAGGAGACCTGGTACTGCCAGACCCCTAGTGGTTGAAATCTGAATGGCCGGGCTTCTCATGACGTGTGTCCCTTCTATGTCCCTTCTATGACGAAAGGGGGACTTTTGGCTGGGGCCGGGGGGGACAGTGACCATGCCCATGTATGGAGAACACAGATACAAAGTCTCATGTAAGCCCGACCCCTTGGGTCTGGCAAACAGAGCTCTAATCGACGTCTAGGCTAAGCCTAAACTTTCACTTTTAGACCCGTTATAACTCGGTTTTAGACGGACGTCTAATAGCCGAATATGGCTCACTGGGTTACTATAGCAATCTGTATGCGTACACACATGTGCACACACCCTGAACAATGTCTGTTCAGTGCACGTATGCTGTTAAATCATTGAGCCGTGAAAGGGAGGGAGTCGCAAAATTGGCCACGTTTTTTTTTTGAAGGGTCACCGGCCAAAAAGGTTGAGAACCACTGGCCTATAGGAAGTGCCCGTCCTGATCAACTCCAGAGACAAAGAGCAGACTACGATAAGGGCACGGACAGTGTGGGAACATCAAAGGGTACGGGGTGAAATGGTTTTGTTTTTTAACACTGACACATAGGATCAACTCTGAGCCACAATAAGCTACCATAAGGGCATGCCAGGGACAAAGTGGGAACATCGGAGGGTACAGAGTGACACTGTTCTGTTGTGACACTGACATAGGATCGAAGGAGCAATAGAGAGGGAGTGAGATGTTAGGAGGACATAGAATGAATGCCA